>NW_026512600.1:150000-162003 GCF_027579735.1 Bombina bombina | reverse complement strand
GGAACCGATTGAGGGTCAAACAAGAACTCAGGACTGGGATGCCCAGCCTGCTTTTTATTAAGGTTACATGCACACAGGGCACTCCCAGGGGGGGGGGGGAAGCACAAAATCCCCCATCACACAGTTAGATAGAGAGCAATGTCCTTTGACAGGCCACAATAGGATTACAGTACTTAAGATAACAAGTTTACAAGTTCATCTTATCAATTAGCAGTCTGGCTCCAGAGGTGATTAGACAATAGTTTCTAAAAGCTGAAAAAAAGTTAACTCTTTATGAAATGATACTTGTTACGGTTTTCTTGGAGCCCTTCTTAGGCGCTGGCTTGGCTGGTTCAGGCATTGCTGCTGGGAAATAAGCTCTTCACAACAAAATAACTAATGCTTCTGTAACAGTATCCTAGCTGTACTGCAGCTAAGGGAGATTATTCTATATTTGCGAGACTCATATAGAATACTATGGAAAGCAGCTTCTCCCCTCTTTAGCAATAGGGATCCAGGCTACTAAGCGGTCCATCTCTCAGCGAGACTAAGGGTAACCGTAACATTTGGCGGCAGCGGCGGGATTTTCCTGGATTTCCTAGGAGAGGTACAGAACGGATGGAGAGCGCTTACGAAAAATTGAAGCGTACAACCCTAAAGGATTTACTTGAAAGCAGAGGGGGGTACGCCAGCAACCGGCCGAGGAGAGAGCTGATCGCAGAATTGACCGAACTGGATCAGAGCTTCACAATGGCGGAAACACCGACCACGATTAGTGACGAAAAAACCAGGATTGTTCGGGAAAGGCTCTCATTATACGGGCCGAACCCCTCCATGGAATTGGTACAGCAGTTGATGGCGGAGGCGGACGAGGATATACGAGAGACTCGAGCCCACGAACTCAACCTAGCGAACGCACACCGCAATGCTGAAGCCCCGCAGGTAATCATCCCTGTCGAAAATGCTGGGAGGCCCAAGATACCCTATGCGGCATTTCGACCCTTCCTAGAGAGCGAGACAGGGATTGATGAATATTTGGCGGACTTCGAAAGGCAATGTGCCCTGCACCAGATTCCCAACAGAGAGTGGCCCACGATATTGTCTGGGAAACTATCCGGACGAGCCCTGGAAGCCTTTCGTACTCTGGGTGCTGAGGAAGTGACACAGTATGAGCTAGTTAAGGAGACACTGTTGCGACGGTACGCTGTAACTCCGGACACGTATCGCCGACAGTTTCGGGGCACGGAAAAGAAGCCTAACGATACCCATATGGAATGGGCGCACCGAATGCGGAGAGCGGCAAATCACTGGCTGAGCGGAAGTAAAGCGGTGACTGGGGAGGAAATTTTACAATTGTTTCTCTTAGAACATTTTTATAATGGCATGGAACAGCAAGGGAAGGAATGGCTGCGAGACAGGCGGCCTTCTACCTTAGAAGAAGCAGCCAAATTGGCCGATGAACATTATGACTCCCGTCTTCACGAACCCATGAACTACCGAGCTCCAGCACGGGTCGAACCCAGAGGGGTTTACCGTGCACCCCCTCGTGCTGAATTCCGAGCCCTGGTGCTCACAGGGCCCATCCGACACTCAGGACCACCCAATAACAGCTCTGAGCGTCCCAGACCGACTTGCCACCGATGCAAGCAACCAGGGCATTTCATGGCTAGCTGCCCCCTTAATACGCACCAGACACCCAGGAATTACAATTACCCCTCTGGGTCCTATCGTCCAGCCCGGGCCCTCTGTGTTAACCAAGAGGCCCCTATGGAGGGATATGTGGGGCCGCTTCACGAGGCAGACCCTGTATATGCTGCCTCAGATAACCGCCAGCACCATCGGCAGAGGGTATGGCTCGAGGGGTGATCTACCGAGGGATTGCGAGACACAGGGGCTACTATCACGCTGGTACAGAGTCATTTGGTGCCAGAGCACAAGCGATCCGGACAGACTGTGGCCGTTAGAGTGGCGGGGGGGGATGTGTACAAAATTCCAACAGCTAAAGTGCATCTTGATTGGGGAGCGGGAAAGGGGGCTGTGAACGTGGGCCTAATGGATAATTTACCTGCCGAAGTACTACTGGGCAACGATTTGGGCCCCATGACTTCTGCCTATGCTCCAGTATGCAACAACGAGGCGGACCCAGTGACTACACGGGCCCAAGCCCGGACGGAGCGAGAGCTTTCACCAGTGCGGGAGACACAGGTAAGACCTACCCCGACCTTGCCTGACAGGTTAGGCCCCATACCCTGGGACACCCCAGATGCTTTCGAGGCAGAGTCTAAGACTGACCCGACCTTACAAAAGTACTGGGAACGAGCAGAGACCGGAGGGGGCGGGGCAGATAACGAAACATTCTTATGGGAAAAAGGGAAACTATACCGCTGGACAGAGAAAAGGGGACAGCGTAGGCGACAGCTGGTAGTGCCCCACAAATACTGTCAAGAAATCCTCAAAATAGGCCACGACATCCCCTTAGCAGGCCACCTAGCCGTTACCCGTACCCTACACCGCATTACTCACACGTTCTTTTGGCCAGGGGTGCACGCTGACGTTAGAACTTACTGTAACACCTGCGATGTGTGTCAACGAGTAGGAAGGCGAGGCGATCACCCTAAAGCCCAGCTAGTAAATATGCCCATTGTAGAGGAACCCTTCAGCCGGGTTGCTATTGACCTAGTGGGACCACTGGCTACCCCTAGTCCCTCCGGTAAGCGATACATTCTTACCGTAGTGGACTACGCTACCAGGTACCCAGAGGCTGTCGCCCTATCCAACATACAAGCGGATACGGTAGCGAATGCACTAGTACAGGTGTTCTCCCGGGTAGGATTTCCAAAAGAAATCCTATCCGACCGAGGCACCCAATTTACGGCTGAATTGACCCAACAACTCTGGCAGGTTTGCAAAATTAAGTCCCTCCTAAGCTCCCCATACCACCCCCAGACGAACGGGCTGTGTGAGAGGTTCAATGGGACCCTCAAGCAAATGCTCAAGACGTTCACTCAGGAATACCGAGACTGGGAACGCTTCCTGCCGCACCTCCTATTTGCTTATCGGGAGGTGCCCCAGGAAACGACAGGGTTCTCTCCCTTCGAGTTGCTCTACGGAAGAAAAGTACGGGGACCCCTAAACCTGATCCGGGAGCACTGGGAGGGAGAGATGGAGGCCGACGGTGTCCCAGTTGTGCCATACGTGCTGGAACTCAGGGACCGAATGGAGCAATTAGCCAAATCCGTGCGGGCTAATCTCCAGTTGGCCCAGAGAAGACAGAAAGTATGGTACGATCGGGGGGCCCGAAAGAGAATCTTCACCATAGGACAAAAGGTGTTAGTACTTAAGCCGGTGAAGACAGACAAATTGCAGGCGTCCTGGCAGGGTCCCTACCAGATCGTAGAGAAAAGGGGAGACACCACTTATGTGATAGCTAGCTGCCACGACAACAATCTTAGAAAGACATTCCATGTAAACATGCTCAAGGAATATTTTGAGCGACCAGAGAACGTGACGGCCGTATGTTGTTCCCCTCAGGAAGACCCCGACAGTTTACCCATTCCAGACCTATTAGAAAAGAGCCTCCCCACAGGTATAGTGGTGCAGGTTCAGATAGGGGACCGACTTAGCCCCACTGAAAGGGAGCAGCTCAACCAACTCCTCCAGTCCAAACACCTCACCTTATCCCCGAAGCAGTTAGGACAGGAATGAAGAAGGAGATCGATGAGATGCTCCAGCTCAGGGTAATTGAGCCCTCCGATAGTCCCTGGGCCTCCCCAGTTGTCTTGGTGCCCAAGAAAGATGGGACCACCCGGTTCTGCGTAGACTATCGGAGGCTCAATGAAAAGACCGTGACGGACGCTTACCCTATGCCCAGGGTAGACGAGCTACTCGATCGTATAGCCAGGGGAAATTACCTGACCACTATTGACCTCTGCAAAGGTTACTGGCAGATTCCCCTGGCCCCGGAGGCTATCCCCAAGTCGGCATTCGTCACCCCATTCGGCTTATATCAGTTTAGGGTAATGCCGTTTGGGATGAAGAATGCCCCAGCTACATTCCAGCGCTTGGTGGATAGGCTCCTGGATGGCTTCCAGAGTTTTGCTTGCGCCTACCTGGACGACATAGCGATCCACAGTGAGTCCTGGGAGGACCACTTAGCTCATGTGGGAATGGTTCTGGATCAGATCCGGGCTGCTGGCCTGACTCTGAAGCCAGAAAAATGCCACTTTGGGATGGCCGAGGTACAGTACCTGGGTCACCGGGTGGGGTGTGGAAAGCAGCGACCAGAGCCGGCCAAAATAGAAGCTGTCGCCAATTGGCCCACCCCCATCACTAAGACTCAGGTCCTAGCCTTCCTGGGCACGGCAGGGTACTATAGACGGTTCGTACCAGACTACAGCACACTTGCCAAACCCCTGACTGACTTGACCAAGAAGAACTTACCTCGACAGGTCCTGTGGTCTCCCCACTGTGAAACGGCTTTCCAGGCTCTCAAAAATGCTCTAATTAACGCTCCTGTCTTGGCGGCCCCAGCCCTTAACAAACGTTTTATCGTCCATACAGATGCTTCCATGTTCGGGCTGGGAGCCGTCCTCAGCCAAGTAGGCGAAGATGGAGGGGAGCATCCAGTTGCCTACATCAGCCGGAAGCTCCTGCCCCGCGAAGTCAGCTATGCAGCGGTCGAAAAGGAGTGTTTGGCTTTGGTGTGGGCATTAAAGAAATTGACTCCCTATTTATATGGTCAGGAGTTCACTCTGGTCACCGACCATAACCCGTTGGTGTGGCTGAACCGGGTCTCTGGAGATAACGGCAGGCTATTACGTTGGAGCTTATCGTTGCAAACCTTCAATTTCACCATTACTTACAGACCTGGGAAACAGAATGGCAACGCCGACGGGTTGTCCAGACGAACCGACCTCAGCCCCGCATAACCAGCGGTCTGGACAGCCTTAGTCTGCCCCGAAAAGGGGTCAGACCGTGTCTGCCAGAGTGTTCCACAGAAAGGGAGCAATGTTACAGAAGTATTAGTTATTTTGTTGTGAAGAGCTTATTTCCCAGCAGCAATGCCTGAACCAGCAAGCCAGCGCCTAAGAAGGGCTCCAAGAAAACCGTAACAAGTTTCATTTCATAAAGAGTTAACTCTTTTTTTTCAGCTTTTAGAAACTATTGTCTAATCACCCCTGGAGCCAGACTGCTAATTGATAAGATGAACTTGTAAACTTGTTATCTTAAGTACTGTAATCCTATTGTGGCCTGAGGACAGTGCTCTCTATCTAAATGTGTGATGGGGGATTTTGTGCTTCCCCCCCTCTCCCCCTGGGAGTGCCCTGTGTGCATGTAACCTTAATAAAAAGCAGGCTGGGCATCCCAGTCCTGAGTTCTTGTTTTGACCCTCAATCGCAGCGTTGACTCGTTTTTGTGGGCAGAAGGGTATCCTAGCTGTACTGCAGCTAAGGGAGATTATTCTATATTTGCGAGACTCATATAGAATACTATGGAAAGCAGCTTCTCCCCTCTTTAGCAATAGGGATCCAGGCTACTAAGCGGTCCATCTCTCAGCGAGACTAAGGGTAACCGTAACAGGGAGTAAGAGGGATTAAACTGCTAAGAACAGTACTACTTAACACAACCTAGTTACCATGGGTCCCAGACCGCGTGTCTTGTTGTTATACTTTGTCAGGGTAATCATGCACGCCATATAGACCTTCCCCGATAGGGGGAGTAACAGGGATGAAAGTGCTAAGAATAGTACTACTTAACACAACATAGTTACCATGGCTCCCAGACCGCATGTTTTGTTGTTATACTTTGTCAGGGTAATCATGCAGGCCATATAGACCTCCCCCGATAGGGGAGTAAGAGGGATTAAACTGCTAAGAAAAGTACTACTTAACACAACCTAGTTACCATGGGTCCCAGACCGCATGTTTTGTTGTTATACTTTGTCAGGTAATTATGCACGCCATATAGACCTCCCCCGATAGGGGGAGTAAGAGGGATTAAACTGCTAAGAACAGTACTACTTAACACAACCTAGTTACCATGGGTCCCAGACCGCGTGTCTTGTTGTTATACTTTGACAGGGTAATCATGCACGCCATATAGACCTCCCCCAATAGGGGGAGTAACAGGGATGAAAGTGCTAAAAATAGTACTACTTAACACAACCTAGTTACCATGGGTCCCAGCCCGCATGTTTTGTTGTTATACTTTGTCAGGGCAATCATGCAGGCCATATAGACCTCCCTTGATAGGGGGAGTAAGAGGGATTAAACTGCTAAGAACAGTACTACTTAACACAACCTAGTTACCATGGGTCCCAGACCATGTGTCTTGTTGTTATACTTTGTCAGGGTAATCATGCACGCCATATAGACCTTCCCCGATAGGGGGAGTTACAGGGATAAAAGTGCTAAGAATAGTACTACTTAAGAAAACCTAGTTATACCAGTACCACCATGGGTCCCAGACCGCATGTTTGGTTGTTATACTTTGTCAGGGTAATCATGCAGGCCATATAGACCTCCCCCGATAGGGGGAGTTATAGGGATGAAAGTGCTAAGAATAGTACTACTTAACACAACCTAGTTACCATGGGTGTCAGACCGCATGTTTTGTTGTTATACTTTGTCAGGGTAATCATGCAGGCCATATAGACCTCCCCCGATAGGGGGAGTTACAGGGATTAAAGTGCTAAGAATAGTACTACTTAACACAACCTAGTTACCATGGGTCCCAGACCGCATGTCTTATTGTTATATTTTGGTAGGGTAATCATGCAGGCCATATAGACCTCCCCCGATAGGGGGAGTTACAGGGATTAAAGTGCTAAGAATAGTACTACTTAACACAACCTAGTTACCATGGGTCCCAGACCGCATGTTTTGTTGTTATACTTTGTCAGGGTAATCATGCACGCCATATAGACCTCCCCCGATAGGGGGAGTAAGAGGGATTAAACTGCTAAGAACAGTACCACTTAACACAACCTAGTTACCATGGGTCCCAGACCGCGTGTCTTGTTGTTATACTTTGTCAGGGTAATCATGCACGCCGTATAGATCTCCCCCGATAGGGGGAGTATCAGGGATGAAAGTGCTAAGAATAGTACTACTTAACACAACCTAGTTACCATGGGTCCCAGACCGCATGTTTTGTTGTTATACTTTGTCAGGGTAATCATGCAGGCCATATAGACCTCCCCCGATAGGGGGAGTAAGAGGGATTAAACTGCTAAGAACAGTACTACTTAACACAACCTAGTTACCATGGGTCCCAGACCGCGTGTCTTGTTGTTATACTTTGTCAGGGTAATCATGCACGCCATATAGACCTTCCCCGATAGGGGGAGTAACAGGGATGAAAGTGCTAAGAATAGTACTACTTAACACAACATAGTTACCATGGCTCCCAGACCGCATGTTTTGTTGTTATACTTTGTCAGGGTAATCATGCAGGCCATATAGACCTCCCCCGATAGGGGAGTAAGAGGGATTAAACTGCTAAGAAAAGTACTACTTAACACAACCTAGTTACCATGGGTCCCAGACCGCGTGTCTTGTTGTTATACTTTGTCAGGGTAATCATGCAGGCCATATAGACCTCCCCCAATAGGGGGAGTTACAGGGATGAAAGTGCTAAGAATAGTACTACTTAACACAACCTAGTTACCATGGGTCCCAGACCGCATGTTTTGTTGTTATACTTTGTCAGGGTAATCATGCAGGCCATATAGACCTCCCCCGATAGGGGGAGTTACAGGGATGAAAGTGCTAAGAATAGTACTACTTAACACAACCTAGTTACCATGGGTCCCAGACCGCATGTTTTGTTGTTGTACTTTGTCAGGGTAATCATGCAGGCCATATAGACCTCCCTTGATAGGGGGAGTAACAGGGATTAAAGTGCTAAGAATAGTACTACTTAACACAACCTAGTTACCATGGGTCCCAGACCGCATGTTTTGTTGTTATACTTTGTCAGGTAATTATGCACGCCATATAGACCTCCCCCGATAGGGGGAGTAAGAGGGATTAAACTGCTAAGAACAGTACTACTTAACACAACCTAGTTACCATGGGTCCCAGACCGCGTGTCTTGTTGTTATACTTTGACAGGGTAATCATGCACGCCATATAGACCTCCCCCAATAGGGGGAGTAACAGGGATGAAAGTGCTAAAAATAGTACTACTTAACACAACCTAGTTACCATGGGTCCCAGCCCGCATGTTTTGTTGTTATACTTTGTCAGGGCAATCATGCAGGCCATATAGACCTCCCTTGATAGGGGGAGTAAGAGGGATTAAACTGCTAAGAACAGTACTACTTAACACAACCTAGTTACCATGGGTCCCAGACCATGTGTCTTGTTGTTATACTTTGTCAGGGTAATCATGCACGCCATATAGACCTTCCCCGATAGGGGGAGTAACAGGGATGAAAGTGCTAAGAATAGTACTACTTAACACAACCTAGTTACCATGGGTCCCAGACCGCATGTTTTGTTGTTATACTTTGTCAGGGTAATCATGCAGGCCATATAGACCTCCCCCGATAGGGGGAGTAAGAGGGATTAAACTGCTAAGAACAGTAATACTTAACACAACCTAGTTACCATGGGTCCCAGACCGCATGTTTTGTTGTTATACTTTGTCAGGGTAATCATGCACGCCATATAGACCTCCCCCGATAGGGGGAGTCACAGGGATTAAAATGCAAAGAATAGTACTACTTAACACAACCTAGTTACCATGGGTCCCAGACCGCATGTTTAATTATTATACTTTGTCAGGGTAATTATATATCTAACAAATCTATCTATTTATCTTCTATCGATTCTATCTAACTATCAATCTATGTATATCTATCTATTTATCTATCTATCTCGTGTCCGGACTGTTTTGAGACAGCCATATAGACCTCCCCCGATAGGGGGAGTCACAGGGATTAAAGTGCAAAGAATAGTACTACTTAACACAACCTAGTTACCATGGGTCCCAGACCGCATGTTTTGTTGTTATACTTTGTCAGGGTAATTATGCACGCCATATAGACCTCCCCCGATAGGGGGAGTAAGAGGGATTAAACTGCTAAGAACATTACTACTTAACACAACCTAGTTACCATGGGTCCCAGACCGCGTGTCTTGTTGTTATTGTGACAAAACCAATCTCGCCACTGTACCTTGGAGGGCCTGTTATGGAACATTCTTTGGGCTGGAGGTACATGGGCTTAAGGATACCCAGAGACTGCATGGAAATATGGAATTTTATATGCTGGACACCCCATGTACTTTCATAACTCTGTCTTATGTCTATGTCACCCTGTATCCATAAATACAGGATGGGTGCAGGGTGTGAGTGCCCCTTGTGGGAGCAATTGTGACTCTATAAGCCAAGTGGGCATAAAAGACTTTATAGCTAATAAGAACTGTTCCTATATTCAGTAATAAGATGTATTCTATGTATGTTTAAGATCTGATTGTGTCTCAGGAGTCTGTCTGGGTAAACTGATTGTGTCCTTGTGTAATTATGTTAACTAGACTGCCCAACATCAGATTGTCTGAGTAAACGTTCTTCCCTAGTTAATTAACTTAATATGTTAATCTGTTTTACCTGTGAATAGACAATTGTTAGAGGTTTGATGCATTGTTCATATGTTTGCTTTACTGTTAAACCAATGCCCTCTGTAACCTGAAGCCAGGGTGTATAAATCTGTGTGCTGCCTTCAAATAAAGCATATATTCTGTTTAAACCTGAAAACTGGCTGGTTTGTGAATTGCTGATTCCCTATGCAGGACGTTGTTCCCTGGTATTAACTCTTGGTACACTGTTGGTACCGTAACATTGGTGGCAGCGACGGAATGAACCTTATCGCCCAGAAGAGCAACTACACAAGCCAGTAACCTCAGGAAGAGGGGGATTATTACAATACTGACTAAGATGGAAAAGAGAAAAGTAAATTTTGCAGCTTTTAAAAACTTCCTGGAAACAGAAGGAGAGATTGATGGGTACCTTGCGGATTTTGAGAGGCAATGTGCACTACACAAGGTACCCGCAGAGGACTGGGTCACGATATTATCTGGAAAATTATCCGGCCGGGCCAGAGAGGCTTTTCGGGCCATTCCAGATGAGGAAGTCAGGGATTATAATACTGTAAAAGAGGCTCTGCTCTCCAGGTATGCGGTTACACCGGAGGCATACCGGAGACGGTTCAGAGACACTGTTAAATTAGCTGGAGATTCCTACCTTGAGTGGGCATGTAAGGTGCACCGCACAGCAGCTCACTGGATAGCGGGGTGCCAAGCCATATCTGGGGAAGAGGTGCTGCAGCTATTCCTGTTGGAACATTGCTTTGACAAATTACCCGCAGGAGTTCGAGAGTGGGTTCGGGACCGTAAACCCTCCACCCTGCAGGAAGCGGCTCGCTTGGCAGATGAGTATACGGATGCCCGCAAACTGGACACTGCTACCACTAAGCCCCCTGCTAGAGTGGAGTACAGACCCCCAGTCACCCCAGCAGCTGCCAGTTACCAAACCCCGGCGCACCACTATACCACACGGCCTCCGGCCACGAACTACCCTCAGAGAGCCCTGCGGTGCTACTCACAACCTATTCGGTGCTTTAGATGTAAGCAACTAGGGCACAAAAGACCAGAGTGTCCCCTAAACGCAGCGAACCAAGCGCAGTCCTGGAGAAGACCCGCCGGCGGAATCCCACGTAATCCTCAGCCTGCGGCCCGCTACGTAGAGGCGCAAGAATGCTGGAGCATCCTACATGAGGCAGACCTTGTGCAAGCTGCCCACCGGAATAACCGGCAACTGGTTAAAGTGAATGGGAAGAAGGTCAGTGGTCTACGGGATACTGGTGCTACCATGACCTTGCTTCAAAAGAACTTGGTGTCTGAGAAACAGTACACTGGAGACACTGTGGCTGTGAGGGTAGCAGGGGGTGATGTGTTCAGCCTACCTGTTGCCAGGGTACATTTGGATTGGGGAGTGGGCGCTAGACCTGTGAATGTGGGGGTCAAGAAGGACTTACCTGCTGATGTTCTTCTTGGAAATGACTTGGCCCCCCTTGTTTCTGCCTACGCTCCTATGGGTCCCGCTGATGTTAACTCTGTGACTACCCATGCTCAGATCCGTGCAGCAGAGACTGACCCACCTGCTGCTAAGCCCCAGAACGCTGAGCTCAGTAAATCTCTATCCGCTATTGATACGTGGAAGTCCCGTTACAATGCGCTGATGAAGGAGAAGAGGAGCGCAGAGGAAAAAGCACGTTTAGAACGTGAATCTCTGCTAGACAAGCTGCACCGACAGACTGCAGAAAACACCAGCTTGAGAGTGGAACATGAAACATTAAAGAAAAACTTAGTGACACTGGAGGAGAAGCTGACGCTGGCTCATAGTGAGGTGCAGCAACTCAAGGGCACCCTATGTCAGTATGAAGGGATTGTGGATACCTATAAAGAGCAGGTACAGAAAACTCGTAAAGAAGCTGATGGGATTTTGAAGGACTGTTTGGCCCTGGTCTGGGCACTGAGGAATTTGAACCCTTGTTTGTATGGACAAGAATTCTCTCTCATAACGGGAATACAGATGGATTGTCCCAGCAAACTGACATGCCTACCAGGCGCTCTGGTGGTATATGGCACAGTACATACCCTGGACAGCCGAGCATGACAAACCAGAGGGAGAGGAGTTTGATGGTCCTGTCCCCCAGCAACACGGCTGTTTAGCCAAAGGGGAGACGATTGGTCTCCCCCTCCAGCAGCACAGCTATGTATCCAAAGGGGAGACAGTCGGTCTCCCCCTCCAGCAACCAGGCTCCCACCAGGCTACTTCCATGGTAGTGCTGGCACCCTGGCAGAGTACAGCTGGTCTCTGCCCACCTCGCAACCCACCAATTCAGCGTACCAGTCCCCCACACAGCTGTGGTGAGGCACCTGGACATGGACAAGTTTTCCCCGTACTCAGGTGTAGTAACCATTTATTGTGGGTGGACTGTACTACTAATTGTGTTTTATG
>NW_026512600.1:142500-145000 GCF_027579735.1 Bombina bombina | reverse complement strand
GAATAGTACTACTTAACACAACCTAGTTACCATGGGTCCCAGACCGCATGTTTTGTTGTTGTACTTTGTCAGGGTAATCATGCAGGCCATATAGACCTCCCTTGATAGGGGGAGTAACAGGGATTAAAGTGCTAAGAATAGTACTACTTAACACAACCTAGTTACCATGGGTCCCAGACCGCATGTTTTGTTGTTATACTTTGTCAGGTAATTATGCACGCCATATAGACCTCCCCCGATAGGGGGAGTAAGAGGGATTAAACTGCTAAGAACAGTACTACTTAACACAACCTAGTTACCATGGGTCCCAGACCGCGTGTCTTGTTGTTATACTTTGACAGGGTAATCATGCACGCCATATAGACCTCCCCCAATAGGGGGAGTAACAGGGATGAAAGTGCTAAAAATAGTACTACTTAACACAACCTAGTTACCATGGGTCCCATCCCGCATGTTTTGTTGTTATACTTTGTCAGGGCAATCATGCAGGCCATATAGACCTCCCTTGATAGGGGGAGTAAGAGGGATTAAACTGCTAAGAACAGTACTACTTAACACAACCTAGTTACCATGGGTCCCAGACCATGTGTCTTGTTGTTATACTTTGTCAGGGTAATCATGCACGCCATATAGACCTCCCCCGATAGGGGGAGTAACAGGGATGAAAGTGCTAAGAATAGTACTACTTAACACAACCTAGTTACCATGGGTCCCAGACTGCATGTTTTGTTGTTATACTTTGTCAGGGTAATCATGCAGGCCATATAGACCTCCCCCGATAGGGGGAGTAAGAGGGATTAAACTGCTAAGAACAGTAATACTTAACACAACCTAGTTACCATGGGTCCCAGACCGCATGTTTTGTTGTTATACTTTGTCAGGGTAATCATGCACGCCATATAGACCTCCCCCGATAGGGGGAGTAAGAGGGATTAAACTGCTAAGAACAGTACTACTTAACACAACCTAGTTACCATGGGTCCCAGACCGCGTGTCTTGTTGTTATACTTTGACAGGGTAATCATGCACGCCATATAGACCTCCCCCAATAGGGGGAGTAACAGGGATGAAAGTGCTAAAAATAGTACTACTTAACACAACCTAGTTACCATGGGTCCCATCCCGCATGTTTTGTTGTTATACTTTGTCAGGGCAATCATGCAGGCCATATAGACCTCCCTTGATAGGGGGAGTAAGAGGGATTAAACTGCTAAGAACAGTACTACTTAACACAACCTAGTTACCATGGGTCCCAGACCATGTGTCTTGTTGTTATACTTTGTCAGGGTAATCATGCACGCCATATAGACCTCCCCCAATAGGGGGAGTAACAGGGATGAAAGTGCTAAAAATAGTACTACTTAACACAACCTAGTTACCATGGGTCCCATCCCGCATGTTTTGTTGTTATACTTTGTCAGGGCAATCATGCAGGCCATATAGACCTCCCTTGATAGGGGGAGTAACAGGGATGAAAGTGCTAAGAATAGTACTACTTAACACAACCTAGTTACCATGGGTCCCAGACTGCATGTTTTGTTGTTATACTTTGTCAGGGTAATCATGCAGGCCATATAGACCTCCCCCGATAGGGGGAGTAAGAGGGATTAAACTGCTAAGAACAGTAATACTTAACACAACCTAGTTACCATGGGTCCCAGACCGCATGTTTTGTTGTTATACTTTGTCAGGGTAATCATGCACGCCATATAGACCTCCCCCGATAGGGGGAGTCACAGGGATTAAAATGCAAAGAATAGTACTACTTAACACAACCTAGTTACCATGGGTCCCAGACCGCATGTTTAATTATTATACTTTGTCAGGGTAATTATATATCTAACAAATCTATCTATTTATCTTCTATCAATTCTATCTAACTATCAATCTATGTATATCTATCTATTTATCTATCTATCTATCTCGTGTCCGGACTGTTTTGAGACAGCCACTTGTGTTTTTGACAAATTTGAAGTAGGAGGACAGACCAATCACAGGGATTAAACTGCTAAGAATAGTACTACTTAAGAAAACCTAGTTATACCAGTACCACCATGGGTCCCAGACCGCATGTTTGGTTGTTATACTTTGTCAGGGTAATCATGCAGGCCATATAGACCTCCCCCGATAGGGGGAGTTACAGGGATGAAAGTGCTAAGAATAGTACTACTTAACACAACCTAGTTACAATGGGTGTCAGACCGCATGTTTTGTTGTTATACTTTGTCAGGGTAATCATGCAGGCCATATAGACCTCCCCCGATAGGGGGAGTTACAGGGATTAAAGTGCTAAGAATAGTACTACTTAACACAACCTAGTTACCATGGGTCCCAGACCGCATGTCTTATTGTTATATTTTGGTAGGGTAATCATGCAGGCCATATAGACCTCCCCCGATAGGGGGAGTTACAGGGATTAAAGTGCTAAGAATAGTACTACTTAACACAACCTAGTTACCATGGGTCCCAGACCGCATGTTTTGTTGTTATACTTTGTCAG
>NW_026512600.1:0-135000 GCF_027579735.1 Bombina bombina | reverse complement strand
GAATAGTACTACTTAACACAACCTAGTTACCATGGGTCCCAGCCCGCATGTTTTGTTGTTATATTTTGTCAGGGTAATCATGCAGGCCATATAGACCTCCCCCGATAGGGGGAGTAAGAGGGATTAAACTGCTAAGAACAGTACTACTTAACACAACCTAGTTACCATGGGTCCCAGACCGCGTGTCTTGTTGTTATACTTTGTCAGGGTAATCATGCACGCCATATAGACCTCCCCCGATAGGGGGAATAACAGGGATGAAAGTGCTAAGAATAATACTACTTAACACAACCTAGTTACCATGGCTCCCAGACCGCATGTTTTGTTGTTATACTTTGTCAGGGTAATCATGCAGGCCATATAGACCTCCCCCGATAGGGGGAGTAAGAGGGATTAAACTGCTAAGAACAGTACTACTTAACACAACCTAGTTACCATGGGTCCCAGACCGCGTGTCTTGTTGTTATACTTTGTCAGGGTAATCATGCACGCCATATAGACCTTCCCCGATAGGGGGAATAACAGGGATGAAAGTGCTAAGAATAATACTACTTAACACAACCTAGTTACCATGGCTCCCAGACCGCATGTTTTGTTGTTATACTTTGTCAGGGTAATCATGCACGCCATATAGACCTCCCCCGATAGGGGGAGTAAGAGGGATTAAACTGCTAAGAACAGTACTACTTAACACAACCTAGTTACCATGGGTCCCAGACCGCGTGTCTTGTTGTTATACTTTGTCAGGGTAATCATGCACGCCATATAGACCTCCCCCGATAGGGGGAGTTACAGGGATGAAAGTGCTAAGAATAGTACTACTTAACACAACCTAGTTACCATGGCTCCCAGACCGCATGTTTTGTTGTTATACTTTGTCAGGGTAATCATGCAGGCCATATAGACCTCCCCGATAGGGGGAGTAAGAGGGATTAAACTGCTAAGAACAGTACTACTTAACACAACCTAGTTACCATGGGTCCCAGACCGCGTGTCTTGTTGTTATACTTTGACAGGGTAATCATGCACGCCATATAGACCTCCCCCAATAGGGGGAGTAACAGGGATGAAAGTGCTAAAAATAGTACTACTTAACACAACCTAGTTACCATGGGTCCCAGACCGCATGTTTTGTTGTTATACTTTGTCAGGGTAATCATGCAGGCCATATAGACCTCCCCCGATAGGGGGAGTGAGAGGGATTAAACTGCTAAGAACAGTACTACTTAACACAACCTAGTTACCATGGGTCCCAGACCATGTGTCTTGTTGTTATACTTTGTCAGGGTAATCATGCACGCCATATAGACCTCCCCCGATAGGGGGAGTAACAGGGATTAAACTGCTAAGAACAGTACTACTTAACACAACCTAGTTACCATGGGTCCCAGACCATGTGTCTTGTTGTTATACTTTGTCAGGGTAATCATGCACGCCATATAGACCTCCCCTGATAGGGGGAGTAAGAGGGATTAAACTGCTAAGAACAGTAATACTTAACACAACCTAGTTACCATGGGTCCCAGACCGCATGTTTAGTTGTTATACTTTGTCAGGGTAATCATGCACGCCATATAGACCTCCCCCGATAGGGGGAGTCACAGGGATTAAAGTGCAAAGAATAGTACTACTTAACACAACCTAGTTACCATGGGTCCCAGCCCGCATGTTTAATTATTATACTTTGTCAGGGTAATTATATATCTAACAAATCTATCTATTTATCTTCTATCGATTCTATCTAACTATCAATCTATGTATATCTATCTATCTATCTATCTATCTATCTATCTATCTATCTATCTCGTGTCCGGACTGTTTTGAGACAGCCACTTGTGTTTTTGACAAATTTGAAGTAGGAGGACAGACCAATCACAGGGATTAAACTGCTAAGAATAGTACTACTTAAGAAAAAATGGAAATATCCCAATAAAGGTACTACTTAAGAAAACCTAGTTATACCAGTACCACCATGGGTCCCAGACCGCATGTTTGGTTGTTATACTTTGTCAGGGTAATCATGCAGGCCATATAGACCTCCCCCGATAGGGGGAGTTACAGGGATGAAAGTGCTAAGAATAGTACTACTTAACACAACCTAGTTACCATGGGTGTCAGACCGCATGTTTTGTTGTTATACTTTGTCAGGGTAATCATGCAGGCCATATAGACCTCCCCCGATAGGGGGAGTTACAGGGATTAAAGTGCTAAGAATAGTACTACTTAACACAACCTAGTTACCATGGGTCCCAGACCGCATGTCTTATTGTGATATTTTGGTAGGGTAATCATGCAGGCCATATAGACCTCCCCCGATAGGGGGAGTTACAGGGATTAAAGTGCTAAGAATAGTACTACTTAACACAAACTAGTTACCATGGGTCCCAGACCGCATGTTTTGTTGTTATAATTTGTCAGGGTAATCATGCACGCCATATAGACCTCCCCCGATAGGGGGAGTAACAGGGATGAAAGTGCTAAGAATAGTACTACTTAACACAACCTAGTTACCATGGGTCCCAGACCGCATGTTTTGTTGTTATACTTTGTCAGGGTAATCATGCACGCCATATAGACCTCCCCCGATAGGGGGAGTAAGAGGGATTAAACTGCTAAGAACAGTACTACTTAACACAACCTAGTTACCATGGCTCCCAGACCGCATGTTTTGTTGTTATACTTTGTCAGGGTAATCATGCAGGCCATATAGACCTCCCCGATAGGGGGAGTAAGAGGGATTAAACTGCTAAGAACAGTACTACTTAACACAACCTAGTTACCATGGGTCCCAGACCGCGTGTCTTGTTGTTATACTTTGACAGGGTAATCATGCACGCCATATAGACCTCCCCCAATAGGGGGAGTAACAGGGATGAAAGTGCTAAAAATAGTACTGCTTAACACAACCTAGTTACCATGGGTCCCAGTCCGCATGTTTTGTTGTTATACTTTGTCAGGGTAATCATGCAGGCCATATAGACCTCCCCCGATAGGGGGAGTAAGAGGGATTAAACTGCTAAGAACAGTACTACTTAACACAACCTAGTTACCATGGGTCCCAGACCATGTGTCTTGTTGTTATACTTTGTCAGGGTAATCATGCACGCCATATAGACCTCCCCCGATAGGGGGAGTAACAGGGATTAAACTGCTAAGAACAGTACTACTTAACACAACCTAGTTACCATGGGTCCCAGACCATGTGTCTTGTTGTTATACTTTGTCAGGGTAATCATGCACGCCATATAGACCTCCCCTGATAGGGGGAGTAAGAGGGATTAAACTGCTAAGAACAGTAATACTTAACACAACCTAGTTACCATGGGTCCCAGACCGCATGTTTAGTTGTTATACTTTGTCAGGGTAATCATGCACGCCATATAGACCTCCCCCGATAGGGGGAGTCACAGGGATTAAAGTGCAAAGAATAGTACTACTTAACACAACCTAGTTACCATGGGTCCCAGCCCGCATGTTTAATTATTATACTTTGTCAGGGTAATTATATATCTAACAAATCTATCTATTTATCTTCTATCGATTCTATCTAACTATCAATCTATGTATATCTATCTATCTATCTATCTATCTATCTATCTATCTCGTGTCCGGACTGTTTTGAGACAGCCACTTGTGTTTTTGACAAATTTGAAGTAGGAGGACAGACCAATCACAGGGATTAAACTGCTAAGAATAGTACTACTTAAGAAAAAATGGAAATATCCCAATAAAGGTACTACTTAAGAAAACCTAGTTATACCAGTACCACCATGGGTCCCAGACCGCATGTTTGGTTGTTATACTTTGTCAGGGTAATCATGCAGGCCATATAGACCTCCCCCGATAGGGGGAGTTACAGGGATGAAAGTGCTAAGAATAGTACTACTTAACACAACCTAGTTACCATGGGTGTCAGACCGCATGTTTTGTTGTTATACTTTGTCAGGGTAATCATGCAGGCCATATAGACCTCCCCCGATAGGGGGAGTTACAGGGATTAAAGTGCTAAGAATAGTACTACTTAACACAACCTAGTTACCATGGGTCCCAGACCGCATGTCTTATTGTTATATTTTGGTAGGGTAATCATGCAGGCCATATAGACCTCCCCCGATAGGGGGAGTTACAGGGATTAAAGTGCTAAGAATAGTACTACTTAACACAAACTAGTTACCATGGGTCCCAGACCGCATGTTTTGTTGTTATACTTTGTCAGGGTAATCATGCACGCCATATAGACCTCCCCCGATAGGGGGAGTAAGAGGGATTAAACTGCTAAGAACAGTACTACTTAACACAACCTAGTTACCATGGGTCCCAGACCGCATGTCTTGTTGTTATAATTTGTCAGGGTAATCATGCACGCCATATAGACCTCCCCCGATAGGGGGAGTAACAGGGATGAAAGTGCTAAGAATAGTACTACTTAACACAACCTAGTTACCATGGGTCCCAGACCGCATGTTTTGTTGTTATACTTTGTCAGGGTAATCATGCACGCCATATAGACCTCCCCCGATAGGGGGAGTAAGAGGGATTAAACTGCTAAGAACAGTACTACTTAACACAACCTAGTTACCATGGGTCCCAGACCGCATGTCTTGTTGTTATAATTTGTCAGGGTAATCATGCACGCCATATAGACCTCCCCCGATAGGGGGAGTAACAGGGATGAAAGTGCTAAGAATAGTACTACTTAACACAACCTAGTTACCATGGGTCCCAGACCGCATGTTTTGTTGTTATACTTTGTCAGGGTAATCATGCAGGCCATATAGACCTCCCTTGATAGGGGGAGTAACAGGGATTAAAGTGCTAAGAATAGTACTAATTAACACAACCTAGTTACCATGGGTCCCAGACCGCATGTTTTGTTGTTATACTTTGTCAGGGTAATCATGCAGGCCATATAGACCTCCCCCGATAGGGGGAGTAAGAGGGATTAAACTGCTAAGAACAGTACTACTTAACACAACCTAGTTACCATGGGTCCCAGACCGCGTGTCTTGTTGTTATACTTTGTCAGGGTAATCATGCACGCCATATAGACCTCCCCCGATAGGGGGAGTTACAGGGATGAAAGTGCTAAGAATAGTACTACTTAACACAACCTAGTTACCATGGCTCCCAGACCGCATGTTTTGTTGTTATACTTTGTCAGGGTAATCATGCAGGCCATATAGACCTCCCCGATAGGGGGAGTAAGAGGGATTAAACTGCTAAGAACAGTACTACTTAACACAACCTAGTTACCATGGGTCCCAGACCGCGTGTCTTGTTGTTATACTTTGACAGGGTAATCATGCACGCCATATAGACCTCCCCCAATAGGGGGAGTAACAGGGATGAAAGTGCTAAAAATAGTACTACTTAACACAACCTAGTTACCATGGGTCCCAGACCGCATGTTTTGTTGTTATACTTTGTCAGGGTAATCATGCAAGCCATATAGACCTCCCCCGATAGGGGGAGTAAGAGGGATTAAACTGCTAAGAACAGTACTACTTAACACAACCTAGTTACCATGGGTCCCAGACCATGTGTCTTGTTGTTATACTTTGTCAGGGTAATCATGCACGCCATATAGACCTCCCCCGATAGGGGGAGTAACAGGGATTAAACTGCTAAGAACAGTACTACTTAACACAACCTAGTTACCATGGGTCCCAGACCATGTGTCTTGTTGTTATACTTTGTCAGGGTAATCATGCACGCCATATAGACCTCCCCTGATAGGGGGAGTAAGAGGGATTAAACTGCTAAGAACAGTAATACTTAACACAACCTAGTTACCATGGGTCCCAGACCGCATGTTTAGTTGTTATACTTTGTCAGGGTAATCATGCACGCCATATAGACCTCCCCCGATAGGGGGAGTCACAGGGATTAAAGTGCAAAGAATAGTACTACTTAACACAACCTAGTTACCATGGGTCCCAGCCCGCATGTTTAATTATTATACTTTGTCAGGGTAATTATATATCTAACAAATCTATCTATTTATCTTCTATCGATTCTATCTAACTATCAATCTATGTATATCTATCTATCTATCTATCTATCTCGTGTCCGGACTGTTTTGAGACAGCCACTTGTGTTTTTGACAAATTTGAAGTAGGAGGACAGACCAATCACAGGGATTAAACTGCTAAGAATAGTACTACTTAAGAAAAAATGGAAATATCCCAATAAAGGTACTACTTAAGAAAACCTAGTTATACCAGTACCACCATGGGTCACAGACCGCATGTTTGGTTGTTATACTTTGTCAGGGTAATCATGCAGGCCATATAGACCTCCCCCGATAGGGGGAGTTACAGGGATGAAAGTGCTAAGAATAGTACTACTTAACACAACCTAGTTACCATGGGTGTCAGACCGCATGTTTTGTTGTTATACTTTGTCAGGGTAATCATGCAGGCCATATAGACCTCCCCCGATAGGGGGAGTTACAGGGATTAAAGTGCTAAGAATAGTACTACTTAACACAACCTAGTTACCATGGGTCCCAGACCGCATGTCTTATTGTTATATTTTGGTAGGGTAATCATGCAGGCCATATAGACCTCCCCCGATAGGGGGAGTTACAGGGATTAAAGTGCTAAGAATAGTACTACTTAACACAAACTAGTTACCATGGGTCCCAGACCGCATGTTTTGTTGTTATACTTTGTCAGGGTAATCATGCACGCCATATAGACCTCCCCCGATAGGGGGAGTAAGAGGGATTAAACTGCTAAGAACAGTACTACTTAACACAACCTAGTTACCATGGGTCCCAGACCGCATGTCTTGTTGTTATAATTTGTCAGGGTAATCATGCACGCCATATAGACCTCCCCCGATAGGGGGAGTAACAGGGATGAAAGTGCTAAGAATAGTACTACTTAACACAACCTAGTTACCATGGGTCCCAGACCGCATGTTTTGTTGTTATACTTTGTCAGGGTAATCATGCACGCCATATAGACCTCCCCCGATAGGGGGAGTAAGAGGGATTAAACTGCTAAGAACAGTACTACTTAACACAACCTAGTTACCATGGGTCCCAGACCGCATGTCTTGTTGTTATAATTTGTCAGGGTAATTGTTACAGAAGCATTAGTTATTTTGTTGTGAAGAAACTTATTTCCCAGCAGCAATGCCTGAACCAGCCAAGCCAGCGCCTAAGAAGGGCTCCAAGAAAACTGTAACAAGTATCATTTCATAAAGGGTTAACTCTGTTCAGTTTTGAGAAAACTATTTTCTGAGGCAGGTTTCCTAGCATATTGTGTACTGTAATTAAGTTTGTGATAAGCATTCACTGCTAGGTGATAAGAAGGACTCAATTGTTTTCTTGTGTGTACTTGTTATCTGCGGTGGCCTGTCCAAGGGCTTTGTCTAAATGTGTGATGGGGGATTTTATGCTTCCCCCCCTGGGAGTGCCCTGTGTGCATGTAACCTAAATAAAAAGCAGGCTGGGCATCCCAGTCCTCAGTTCTTGGTTGTCCCTCAATCGCAGCGTTGACTCGTTTTTGTGGGCAGAAGGGTATCCTAGCTGTACTACAGCTAAGGGGGATTATTCTACATTTGCGAGACTCATATAGAATACTATGGAAAGCAGTTTCTCCCCTCTTCAGCAATAGGAATCCAGGCTACTAAGCGGTCCATCTCTCAGCGAGACTAAGGGTAACCGTAACATTTGGCGGCAGCGGTGGGATTTTTCCTGGATTTCCTAGGAGAGGTACAGAACGGATGGAGAGCGCTTACGAAAAATTGAAGCGTACAACCCTAAAGGATTTACTTGAAAGCAGAGGGGGGTACGCCAGCAACCGGCCGAGGAGAGAGCTGATCGCAGAATTGACCGAACTGGATCAGAGCTTCACAATGGCGGAAACACCGACCACGATTAGTGACGAAAAAACCAGGATTGTTCGGGAGAGGCTCTCACTGTACGGGCCGAACCCCTCCATGGAATTGGTACAGCAGTTGATGGCGGAAGCGGACAAGGATATACGAGAGACTCGAGCCCACGAACTCAACCTAGCGAACGCACACCGCAATGCTGAAGCCCCGCAGGTAATCATCCCTGTCGAAAATGCTGGGAGGCCCAAGATACCCTATGCGGCATTTCGACCCTTCCTAGAGAGCGAGACAGGGATTGATGAATATTTGGCGGACTTCGAAAGGCAATGTGCCCTGCACCAGATTCCCAACAGGGAGTGGCCCACGATATTGTCTGGGAAACTATCCGGGCGAGCCCTGGAAGCCTTTCGTACTCTGGGTGCTGAGGAAGTGACACAGTATGAGCTAGTTAAGGAGACACTGTTGCGACGGTACGCAGTAACTCCGGACGCGTATCGCCGACAGTTTCGGGGCACGAAAAAGAAGCCTAACGATACCCATATGGAATGGGCGCACCGAATGCGGAGAGCGGCAAATCACTGGATGAGCGGAAGTAAAGCGGTGACTGGTGAGGAAATTTTACAATTGTTTCTCTTAGAACATTTTTATAATGGCATGGAACAGCAAGGGAAGGAATGGCTGCGAGACAGGCGACCTTCTACCTTAGAAGAAGCAGCCAAATTGGCCGATGAACATTATGACTCCCGTCTTCACGAACCCAGAGAGGTTTACCGTGCACCCCCTCGTGCTGAATTCCGAGCCCCGGTGCCCGCAGGGCCCGCCCGACACTCAGGACCACCCAATAACAGCTCTGAGCGTCCCAGACCGACTTGCCACCGATGCAAGCAACCAGGGCATTTCATGGCTAGCTGCCCCCTTAATACGCACCAGACACCCAGGAATTACAATTACCCCTCTGGGGCATATCGTCCGGCCCGGACCCTCTGTGTTAACCAAGAGGCCCCTATGGAGGAATATTTGGGGCCGCTTCACGAGGCGGACCCTGTATATGCTGCCTCAGATAACCGCCAGCACCATCGGCAGAAGGTATGGCTCGAGGGGCGATCTACCGAGGGATTGAGAGACACAGGGGCTACTATCACGCTGGTACAGAGTCATTTGGTGCCGGAGCACAAGCGATCTGGACAGACTGTGGCCGTTAGAGTGGCGGGGGGGGATGTGTACAAAATTCCAACAGCTAAAGTGCATCTTGATTGGGGAGCGGGAAAGGGGGCTGTGAACGTGGGCATAATGGATAATTTACCTGCCGAAGTACTACTGGGCAATGATTTGGGCCCCATGACTTCTGCCTATGCTCCAGTATGCAACAACGAGGCGGACCCAGTGACTACACGGGCCCAAGCCCGGACGGAGCGAGAACTCTCACCAGTGCGGGAGACACAGGTAAGACCTACCCCGACATTGCCTGACATGTTAGGCCCCATACCCTGGGACACCCCAGATGCTTTCGAGACAGAGTCTAAGACTGACCCGACCTTACAAAAGTACCGGGAACGAGCAGAGACCGGAGGGGGCGGGGCAGATAATGAAACATTCTTATGGGAAAAAGGGAAACTATACCGCTGGACAGAGAAAAGGGGACAGCGTAGGCGACAGCTGGTAGTGCCCCACAAATACCGTCAAGAAATCCTCAAGATAGGCCATGACATCCCCTTAGCAGGCCACCTAGCTGTAACCCGTACCCTACACCGCATTACTCACACGTTCTTTTGGCCAGGGGTACACGCCGACGTTAGAACTTACTGTAACACCTGCGATGTGTGTCAACGAGTAGGAAGGCGAGGCGATCACCCTAAAGCCCATCTAGTAAATATGCCCATTGTAGAGGAACCCTTCAGCCGGGTTGCTATTGACCTAGTGGGACCACTGGCTACCCCTAGTCCCTCCGGTAAGCGCTACATTCTTACCGTAGTGGACTACGCTACCAGGTACCCAGAGGCTGTCGCCCTATCCAACATACAAGCGGATACGGTAGCGAATGCACTAGTACAGGTGTTCTCCCGGGTAGGATTTCCAAAAGAAATCCTATCCGACCGAGGCACCCAATTTACGGCTGAATTGACCCAACAACTCTGGCAGGTTTGCAAAATTAAGTCCCTCCTGAGCTCCCCATACCACCCCCAGACGAACGGGCTGTGTGAGAGGTTCAATGGGACCCTCAAGCAAATGCTCAAGACGTTCACTCAGGAATACCGAGACTGGGAACGCTTCCTGCCGCACCTCCTTTTTGCTTATCGGGAGGTGCCCCAGGAAACGACAGGGTTCTCTCCCTTCGAGTTGCTCTACGGAAGAAAGGTACGGGGACCCCTAAACCTGATCCGGGAGCACTGGGAGGGAGAGATGGAGACTGACGGTGTCCCCATTGTGCCATACGTGCTGGAACTCAGGGACCGAATGGAGCAATTAGCCAAATCCGTGCGGGCTAATCTCCAGTCGGCCCAGAGAAGACAGAAAGTATGGTACGATCGGGGGGCCCGAAAGAGAATCTTTACCATAGGACAAAAGGTGTTAGTACTTAAGCCGGTGAAGACAGACAAATTGCAGGCGTCCTGGCAGGGCCCCTACCAGATCGTAGAGAAAAGGGGAGACACCACTTATGTGATAGCTAGCTGCCACGACAACAATCTTAGAAAGACATTCCATGTAAACATGCTCAAGGAATATTTTGAGCGACCAGAGAACGTGACGGCCGTATGTTGTTCCCCTCAGGAAGGCCCCGACAGTCTACCCATTCCAGACCTATTAGAAAAGAGTCTCCCCACAGGTATAGTGGCTCAGGTTCAGATAGGAGACCGACTTAGCCCCACTGAAAGGGAGCAGCTCAACCAACTCCTACAGTCCAAACACCTCACCTTCTCCCCGAAGCCAGGGTTCACTACTTTAACCACCCACCAGGTAGATACTCCGGGACAAGCTCCCTTGCGCCAGGCTCCGTACCGAATCCCCGAAGCAGTTAGGATAGGAATGAAGAAGGAGATCGATGAGATGCTCCAACTCGGGGTAATTGAGCCCTCCGATAGTCCCTGGGCCTCCCCAGTTGTCTTGGTGCCC
Organism: Bombina bombina; assembly: GCF_027579735.1. Taxonomy (NCBI): domain Eukaryota; kingdom Metazoa; phylum Chordata; class Amphibia; order Anura; family Bombinatoridae; genus Bombina; species Bombina bombina. Next base: position 124,044 of record NW_026512600.1, on the reverse strand, counting down.
AAGAAAGATGGGACCACCCGGTTCTGCGTAGACTATCGGAGGCTCAATGAAAAGACTGTGACGGACGCTTACCCTATGCCCAGGGTAGACGAGCTACTCGATCGTATAGCCAGGGGAAATTACCTGACCACTATTGACCTCTGCAAAGGTTACTGGCAGATTCCCCTGGCCCCGGAGGCTATCCCCAAGTCGGCATTCGTCACCCCATTCGGCTTATATCAGTTTAGGGTAATGCCGTTTGGGATGAAGAATGCCCCAGCTACATTCCAGCGCTTGGTGGATAGGCTCCTGGATGGCTTTCAGAGTTTTGCTTGCGCCTACCTGGACGACATAGCGATCCACAGTGAGTCATGGGAGGACCACTTAGCTCACATAGGAATGGTTCTGGATCAGATCCGGGCTGCTGGCCTGACTCTGAAGCCAGAAAAATGCCACTTTGGGATGGCCGAGGTACAGTACCTGGGTCACCGGGTGGGGTGTGGAAAGCAGCGACCAGAGCCGGCCAAGATAGAAGCTGTCGCCAATTGGCCCACCCCCATCACTAAGACTCAGGTCCTAGCCTTCCTGGGCACGGCAGGGTACTATAGACGGTTCGTACCAGACTACAGCACACTTGCCAAACCCCTGACTGACTTGACCAAGAAGAACTTACCTCGACAGGTCCTGTGGTCTCCCCACTGTGAAACGGCTTTCCAGGCTCTCAAAAATGCTCTAATTAACGCTCCTGTCTTGGCGGCTCCAGCCCTTAACAAACGTTTTATCGTCCACACAGATGCTTCCATGTTCGGGCTGGGAGCCGTCCTCAGCCAAGTAGGCGAAGATGGAGGGGAGCATCCAGTTGCCTACATCAGCCGGAAGCTCCTGCCCCGCGAAGTCAGCTATGCAGCGGTCGAAAAGGAGTGTTTGGCTTTGGTGTGGGCATTAAAGAAATTGACTCCCTATTTATATGGGCAGGAGTTCACTCTGGTCACCGACCATAACCCGTTGGTGTGGCTGAACCGGGTCTCTGGAGATAATGGCAGGCTATTACGTTGGAGTTTATCGTTGCAACCCTTCAATTTCACCATTACTTACAGACCTGGGAAACAGAATGGCAACGCCGACGGGTTGTCCAGACAAACCGACCTCAGCCCCGCATAACCAGCGGTCTGGACAGCCTTAGTCTGCCCCGAAAAGGGGTCAGACCGTGTCTGCCAGAGTGTTCCACAGAAAGGGAGCACTGTTACAGAAGCATTAGTTATTTTGTTGTGAAGAAACTTATTTCCCAGCAGCAATGCCTGAACCAGCCAAGCCAGCGCCTAAGAAGGGCTCCAAGAAAACTGTAACAAGTATCATTTCATAAAGGGTTAACTCTGTTCAGTTTTGAGAAAACTATTTTCTGAGGCAGGTTTCCTAGCATATTGTGTACTGTAATTAAGTTTGTGATAAGCATTCACTGCTAGGTGATAAGAAGGACTCAATTGTTTTCTTGTGTGTACTTGTTATCTGCGGTGGCCTGTCCAAGGGCTTTGTCTAAATGTGTGATGGGGGATTTTATGCTTCCCCCCCTGGGAGTGCCCTGTGTGCATGTAACCTAAATAAAAAGCAGGCTGGGCATCCCAGTCCTCAGTTCTTGGTTGTCCCTCAATCGCAGCGTTGACTCGTTTTTGTGGGCAGAAGGGTATCCTAGCTGTACTACAGCTAAGGGGGATTATTCTACATTTGCGAGACTCATATAGAATACTATGGAAAGCAGTTTCTCCCCTCTTCAGCAATAGGAATCCAGGCTACTAAGCGGTCCATCTCTCAGCGAGACTAAGGGTAACCGTAACAGTAATCATGCACGCCATATAGACCTCCCCCGATAGGGGGAGTAACAGGGATGAAAGTGCTAAGAATAGTACTACTTAACACAACCTAGTTACCATGGGTCCCAGACCGCATGTTTTGTTGTTATACTTTGTCAGGGTAATCATGCAGGCCATATAGACCTCCCTTGATAGGGGGAGTAACAGGGATTAAAGTGCTAAGAATAGTACTAATTAACACAACCTAGTTACCATGGGTCCCAGACCGCATGTTTTGTTGTTATACTTTGTCAGGGTAATCATGTAGGCCATATAGACCTCCCCCGATAGGGGGAGTTACAGGGATGAAAGTGCTAAGAATAGTACTACTTTACACAACCGAGTTAGCCATGGGTCCCAGTCCAAGACCGCATGTCTTGTTGTTTTATTTGGTCAGGGTAATCATGCAGGCCATATAGACCTCCTACCATTAGGGGTTGTAACAGGTATTAAACTAATAAGAACAGTACTACTGAAAAAGAGCCCAGGTTTTATTGTTGTACTTTGTTAGGCTAATCATGATGGCCATGTAGACCTCCCTCGAGAGGTGGCAGTAACAGGGATGAAAGTGCTAAGAATAGTACTACTTTACACAACCTAGTTAGCCATGGGTCCCAGTCCAAGACCGCATGTCTTGTTGTTTTATTTGGTCCGGCTAATCATGCAGGCCATATAGACCTCCCACCATTAGGGTTTGTAACAGGTATTAAACTAATAAGAACAGTACTACTTAACACAACCTAGTTACCATGGGTCCCAGACCGCATGTCTTGTGGTTATATTTGGTGAGGGTAATCAGGCAGGCCGTATAGCCCTCCCCCGATAGGGGGAGTTACAGGGATTAAAGTGCTAAAAATAGTAATACTTAACACAACCTAGTTACCATGGGTGTCAGACCGCATGTCTTGTTGTTATACTTTGTCAGGGTAATCATGCAGGCCATATAGACCTCCCCCGATAGGGGGAGTAAGAGGGATTAAACTGCTAAGAACAGTACTACTTAACACAACCTAGTTACCATGGGTCCCAGACCGCATGTTTTGTTGTTATACTTTGTCAGGGTAATCATGTAGGCCATATAGACCTCCCCCGATAGGGGGAGTTACAGGGATGAAAGTGCTAAGAATAGTACTACTTTACACAACCGAGTTAGCCATGGGTCCCAGTCCAAGACCGCATGTCTTGTTGTTTTATTTGGTCAGGGTAATCATGCAGGCCATATAGACCTCCCACCATTAGGGGTTGTAACAGGTATTAAACTAATAAGAACAGTACTACTGAAAAAGAGCCCAGGTTTTATTGTTGTACTTTGTTAGGCTAATCATGATGGCCATGTAGACCTCCCTCGAGAGGTGGCAGTAACAGGGATGAAAGTGCTAAGAATAGTACTACTTTACACAACCTAGTTAGCCATGGGTCCCAGTCCAAGACCGCATGTCTTGTTGTTTTATTTGGTCCGGCTAATCATGCAGGCCATATAGACCTCCCACCATTAGGGTTTGTAACAGGTATTAAACTAATAAGAACAGTACTACTTAACACAACCTAGTTACCATGGGTCCCAGACCGCATGTCTTGTGGTTATATTTGGTGAGGGTAATCAGGCAGGCCGTATAGCCCTCCCCCGATAGGGGGAGTTACAGGGATTAAAGTGCTAAAAATAGTAATACTTAACACAACCTAGTTACCATGGGTGTCAGACCGCATGTCTTGTTGTTATACTTTGTCAGGGTAATCATGCAGGCCATATAGACCTCCCCCGATAGGGGGAGTAAGAGGGATTAAACTGCTAAGAACAGTACTACTTAACACAACCTAGTTACCATGGGTCCCAGACCGCGTGTCTTGTTGTTATACTTTGTCAGGGTAATCATGCATGCCATATAGACCTCCCCCGATAGGGGGAGTAACAGGGATGAAAGTGCTAAGAATAGTACTACTTAACACAACCTAGTTACCATGGGTCCCAGACCGCATGTTTTGTTGTTATACTTTGTCAGGGTAATCATGCAGGCCATATAGACCTCCCCCGATAGGGGGAGTAAGAGGGATTAAACTGCTAAGAACAGTACTACTTAACACAACCTAGTTACCATGGGTCCCAGACCGCGTGTCTTGTTGTTATACTTTGTCAGGGTAATCATGCATGCCATATAGACCTCCCCCGATAGGGGGAGTAACAGGGATGAAAGTGCTAAGAATAGTACTACTTAACACAACCTAGTTACCATGGGTCCCAGACCGCATGTTTTGTGGTTATACTTTGTCAGGGTAATCATGCAGGCCATATACACCTCCCTTGATAGGGGGAGTAACAAGGATTAAAGTGCTAAGAATAGTATTACTTAACACAACCTAGTTACCATGGGTCCCAGACCGCATATTTTGTTGTTATACTTTGTCAGGGTAATCATGCAGGCCATATAGACCTCCCCGATAGGGAGAGTAAGAGGGATTAAACTGCTAAGAACAGTACTACTTAACACAACCTAGTTACCATGGGTCCCAGACCGCGTGTCTTGTTATACTTTGTCAGGGTAATCATGCACACCATATAGACCTCCCCCGATAGGGGGAGTAACAGGGATGAAAGTGCTAAGAATAGTACTACTTAACACAACCTAGTTACCATGGGTCCTAGACCGCATGTTTTGTTGTTATATTTTGTCAGGGTAATCATGCAGGCCATATAGACCTCCCCCGATAGGGGGAGTAAGAGGGATTAAACTGCTAAGAACAGTACTACTTAACACAACCTAGTTACCATGGGTCCCAGACCGCGTGTCTTGTTGTTATACTTTGTCAGGGTAATCATGCACGCCATATAGACCTCCCCCGATAGGGGGAATAACAGGGATGAAAGTGCTAAGAATAATACTACTTAACACAACCTAGTTACCATGGCTCCCAGACCACATGTTTTGTTGTTATACTTTGTCAGGGTAATCATGCACGCCATATAGACCTCCCCCGATAGGGGGAGTAAGAGGGATTAAACTGCTAAGAACAGTACTACTTAACACAACCTAGTTACCATGGGTCCCAGACCGCGTGTCTTGTTGTTATACTTTGTCAGGGTAATCATGCACGCCATATAGACCTCCCCCGATAGGGGGAGTTACAGGGATGAAAGTGCTAAGAATAGTACTACTTAACACAACCTAGTTACCATGGCTCCCAGACCGCATGTTTTGTTGTTATACTTTGTCAGGGTAATCATGCAGGCCATATAGACCTCCCCGATAGGGGGAGTAAGAGGGATTAAACTGCTAAGAACAGTACTACTTAACACAACCTAGTTACCATGGGTCCCAGACCGTGTGTCTTGTTGTTATACTTTGTCAGGGTAATCATGCACGCCATATAGACCTCCCCCGATAGGGGGAGTAACAGGGATGAAAGTGCTAAGAATAGTACTACTTAACACAACCTAGTTACCATGGGTCCCAGACCGCGTGTCTTGTTGTTATACTTTGTCAGGGTAATCATGCAGGCCATATAGACCTCCCCCGATAGGGGGAGTTACAGGGATGAAAGTACTAAGAATAGTACTACTTAACACAACCTAGTTACCATGGGTCCCAGACCGCATGTTTTGTTGTTATACTTTGTCAGGGTAATCATGCAGGCCATATAGACCTCCCTTGATAGGGGGAGTAACAGGGATTAAAGTGCTAAGAATAATACTACTTAACACAACCTAGTTACCATGGGTCCCAGACCGCATGTTTTGTTGTTATACTTTGTCAGGGTAATCATGCACGCCATATAGACCTCCCCCGATAGGGGGAGTAAGAGGGATTAAACTGCTAAGAACAGTACTTCTTAACACAACCTAGTTACCATGGGTCCCAGACCGCATGTCTTGTTGTTATAATTTGTCAGGGTAATCATGCACGCCATATAGACCTGGAGTAACAGGGATGAAAGTGCTAAAAATAGTACTACTTAACACAACCTAGTTACCATGGGTCCCAGACCGCATGTTTTGTTGTTATACTTTGTCAGGGTAATCATGCAGGCCATATAGACCTCCCCGATAGGGGGAGTAAGAGGGATTAAACTGCTAAGAACAGTACTACTTAACACAACCTAGTTACCATGGGTCCCAGACCGTGTGTCTTGTTGTTATACTTTGTCAGGGTAATCATGCACGCCATACAGACCTCCCCCGATAGGGGGAGTAACAGGGATGAAAGTGCTAAGAATAGTACTACTTAACACAACCTAGTTACCATGGGTCCCAGACCGCGTGTCTTGTTGTTATACTTTGTCAGGGTAATCATGCACGCCATACAGACCTCCCCCGATAGGGGGAGTAACAGGGATGAAAGTGCTAAGAATAGTACTACTTAACACAACCTAGTTACCATGGGTCCCAGACCGCATGTTTTGTTGTTATACTTTGTAAGGGTAATCATGCAGGCCATATAGACCTCCCCGATAGGGAGAGTAAGAGGGATGTAACTGCTAAGAACTGTACTACTTAACACAACTTAGTTACCATGGGTCCCAGACCGCGTGTCTTGTTATACTTTGTCAGGGTAATCATGCACGCCATATAGACCTCCCCCGATAGGGGGAGTAACAGGGATGAAAGTGCTAAGAATAGTACTACTTAACACAACCTAGTTACCATGGGTCCCAGACCGCATGTTTTGTTGTTATATTTTGTCAGGGTAATAATGCAGGCCATATAGACCTCCCCCGATAGGGGGAGTAAGAGGGATTAAACTGCTAAGAACAGTACTACTTAACACAACCTAGTTACCATGGGTCCCAGACCGCGTGTCTTGTTGTTATACTTTGTCAGGGTAATCATGCACGCCATATAGACCTCCCCCGATAGGGGGAATAACAGGGATGAAAATGCTAAGAATAATACTACTTAACACAACCTAGTTACCATGGCTCCCAGACCGCATGTTTTGTTGTTATACTTTGTCAGGGTAATCATGCAGGCCATATAGACCTCCCCCGATAGGGGGAGTAAGAGGGATTAAACTGCTAAGAACAGTAGTTCTTAACACAACCTAGTTACCATGGGTCCCAGACCGTGTGTCTTGTTGTTATACTTTGTCAGGGTAATCATGCACGCCATATAGACCTCCCCCGATAGGGGGAGTTACAGGGATGAAAGTGCTAAGAATAGTACTACTTAACACAACCTAGTTACCATGGGTCCCAGACCGCATGTTTTGTTGTTATATTTTGTCAGGGTAATAATGCAGGCCATATAGACCTCCCCCGATAGGGGGAGTTACAGGGATGAAAGTACTAAGAATAGTACTACTTAACACAACCTAGTTACCATGGGTCCCAGACCGCATGTTTTGTTGTTATACTTTGTCAGGGTAATCATGCAGGCCATATAGACCTCCCTTGATAGGGGGAGTTACAGGGATTAAAGTGCTAAGAATAATACTACTTAACACAACCTAGTTACCATGGGTCCCAGGCCGCATGTTTTGTTGTTATACTTTGTCAGGGTAATCATGCACGCCATATAGACCTCCCCCGATAGGGGGAGTAAGAGGGATTAAACTGCTAAGAACAGTACTTCTTAACACAACCTAGTTACCATGGGTCCCAGACCGCATGTCTTGTTGTTATAATTTGTCAGGGTAATCATGCACGCCATATAGACCTGGAGTAACAGGGATGAAAGTGCTAAAAATAGTACTACTTAACACAACCTAGTTACCATGGGTCCCAGACCGCATGTTTTGTTGTTATACTTTGTCAGGGTAATCATGCAGGCCATATAGACCTCCCCGATAGGGGGAGTAAGAGGGATTAAACTGCTAAGAACAGTACTACTTAACACAACCTAGTTACCATGGGTCCCAGACCGTGTGTCTTGTTGTTATACTTTGTCAGGGTAATCATGCACGCCATACAGACCTCCCCCGATAGGGGGAGTAACAGGGATGAAAGTGCTAAGAATAGTACTACTTAACACAACCTAGTTACCATGGGTCACAGACCGCATGTTTTGTTGTTATACTTTGTAAGGGTAATCATGCAGGCCATATAGACCTCCCCGATAGGGAGAGTAAGAGGGATGTAACTTCTAAGAACTGTACTACTTAACACAACTTAGTTACCATGGGTCCCAGACCGCGTGTCTTGTTATACTTTGTCAGGGTAATCATGCACGCCATATAGACCTCCCCCGATAGGGGGAGTAACAGGGATGAAAGTGCTAAGAATAGTACTACTTAACACAACCTAGTTACCATGGGTCCCAGCCCGCATGTTTTGTTGTTATATTTTGTCAGGGTAATAATGCAGGCCATATAGACCTCCCCCGATAGGGGGAGTAAGAGGGATTAAACTGCTAAGAACAGTACTACTTAACACAACCTAGTTACCATGGGTCCCAGACCGCATGTTTTGTTGTTATACTTTGTCAGGGTAATCATGCAGGCCATATAGACCTCCCCGATAGGGGGAGTAAGAGGGATTAAACTGCTAAGAACAGTACTACTTAACACAACCTAGTTACCATGGGTCCCAGACCGTGTGTCTTGTTGTTATACTTTGTCAGGGTAATCATGCACGCCATACAGACCTCCCCCGATAGGGGGAGTAACAGGGATGAAAGTGCTAAGAATAGTACTACTTAACACAACCTAGTTACCATGGGTCCCAGACCGCATGTTTTGTTGTTATACTTTGTAAGGGTAATCATGCAGGCCATATAGACCTCCCCGATAGGGAGAGTAAGAGGGATGTAACTTCTAAGAACTGTACTACTTAACACAACTTAGTTACCATGGGTCCCAGACCGCGTGTCTTGTTATACTTTGTCAGGGTAATCATGCACGCCATATAGACCTCCCCCGATAGGGGGAGTAACAGGGATGAAAGTGCTAAGAATAGTACTACTTAACACAACCTAGTTACCATGGGTCCCAGCCCGCATGTTTTGTTGTTATATTTTGTCAGGGTAATAATGCAGGCCATATAGACCTCCCCCGATAGGGGGAGTAAGAGGGATTAAACTGCTAAGAACAGTACTACTTAACACAACCTAGTTACCATGGGTCCCAGACCGCGTGTCTTGTTGTTATACTTTGTCAGGGTAATCATGCACGCCATATAGACCTCCCCCGATAGGGGGAATAACAGGGATGAAAGTGCTAAGAATAATACTACTTAACACAACCTAGTTACCATGGCTCCCAGACCGCATGTTTTGTTGTTATACTTTGTCAGGGTAATCATGCAGGCCATATAGACCTCCCCCGATAGGGGGAGTAAGAGGGATTAAACTGCTAAGAACAGTAGTTCTTAACACAACCTAGTTACCATGGGTCCCAGACCGTGTGTCTTGTTGTTATACTTTGTCAGGGTAATCATGCACGCCATATAGACCTCCCCCGATAGGGGGAGTTACAGGGATGAAAGTGCTAAGAATAGTACTACTTAACACAACCTAGTTACCATGGCTCCCAGACCGCATGTTTTGTTGTTATACTTTGTCAGGGTAATCATGCAGGCCATATAGACCTCCCCCGATAGGGGGAGTAAGAAGGATTAAACTGTTAAGAAAAGTACTACTTAACACAACCTAGTTACCATGGGTCCCAGACCGCGTGTCTTGTTGTTATACTTTGTCAGGGTAATCATGCAGGCCATATAGACCTCCCCCGATAGGGGGAGTAACAGGGATTAAAGTGCTAACAATAGTACTACTTAACACAACCTAGTTACCATGGATCCCAGACTGCATGTTTTATTATTATACTTTTTCAGGGTAATTATATATCTATCAAATCTATCTATTTATCTTCTATCGATTCTATCTAACTATCAATCTATGTATATCTATCTATCAAATCTATCTATCTCGTGTCCGGACTGTTTTGAGACAGCCACTTGTGTTTAGGACAAATTTGAAGTAGGAGGACAGACCAATCATCTTCTTCCATCTCCCTGTTTCAAAAATGCAGGCCATATAGACCTCCCCCGATAGGGGGAGTAACAGGTAGTAGTAAACTGCTAAGAATAGTACTACTTAACACACCACGGGTCCCAGACCGCATGTCTTATTGTTATACTCTGTCAGGGAAATTATATATCTTTCAAATCTATCTATTTATCTATCAAATCTATCTAACTATCAATTGTATCTATCAAATGTATATTGCATCTATTGATCGATGTAATTCGTATCTATAAAATGTATATTGCATCTTTTGATCGATGTAATTTGTATCGATCATATGTATATTGCATCTATTGAGCTATGTAATCTATGTATCTATCTATCTATCAAATCTATCTATCTCGTGGTTGTGCAAATGGACTGTTTGCGGTGCGTTACACTTGGAGTTTGGTCTGTCACTGTGAAGCGGGCGTAACCCTTACACTACCTGATCGATACAACATCATAACTGATATTTTAAAGCATGTTATTGCAAACAATTTATTAATGTTAGGTGATTTAGGCCCTTTATGGGTTAAAAGCAGACTCTGCATCAACTATGTAATTTTCCATGGGAGTTTTGCCATGGATCCCCCTCCAGCATGCCACAATCCAGGTGTTAGTACCCTTGAAACAACTTTTCTATCACTATTGTGGCCATAAAGAGTCCTTGTGGGTTTTAAAGTTCGCCTGCCTATTGAAGTCAATGGCGGTTCGCGCAGTTCGCCGGTTCGCGAACAACAGCGGAAGTTCGAGTCCACCGTTCGCGAACCGAAATTTTTAAGTTTGCGACATCACTAATTATCTGCCGCAGGGTGTGCTGAAGTGCCAGGAGCCCCACACTTGTCTTATTATGAACAGCCTTATTATCTGTATATCTCAAATAATAACCTGAATTTTACATTATACAACACAATGCATTCTACTAAATCATGTTATTTCAAGAAAAGTGACATTGTATCAATAAAAGCACAATCAGTAGATGCTATAAATGAAACAAGTAGCACATTTGAAATTACAACAGCTGGGTGTTACTCTACTGGAGAGAGTGAATTCTGGAGAAATTAGTAGTCAGTACATTGTCTAATTATTTAAATGCAATTGTCATTTGCAAATATTCGAGAAATACATGTATCTTCTATTTTACCCTCCATATTATTGGAGATATCTTGACTTGTGATTAGCTAAACAATAGCCCCTGAAGTTGGTTTCTAAAATCAACCTGCATTAATTATAGAATCAACAATTCAATAAAATGTTTAAAAAGTAAAAAAAAAATATTATAGAATAATCAGAAGGTCAAAAACATATTGTTTATAGGAGATAAAGCTGCAGATGGGACATTGGCCTGGAAGTCAGTAGGTCATATAAGGGCCCTGGATATAAGAGCAGCTGCAATACTAGGCCTGGAGTTAGTAGTTCACAAATGGGTAGAGGTAAACCTTGAATAATGAACCCAAAGTTAGCAGGTCACAAGCGCACTGCGTATAGGTACAGCTGGCACACAACAATTAGAGTTAGCAGGTCAGTAATTGACACTAGAATTAGGTGCACCTGGTAACTAAGCCTGGAGTTTGCAGGTTATAAAGGGGTACTTTGTATAGGTGTAGCGGACCCACTAGGTCTGGAGTCCGTAGATCACGTTCGTGCTGGCTAGACATGCAGCTTATACACTATGCCTGGAATCAGCAGCTCACAAACGGTAATTGTCACAGATACAAGGCAGCAAAGGCTACCCCCTACTTACGTGGCTCACTCCTTTTTAAACCACCTTTGGCCTTTTCATGGCTTACACAATCTCCCAGACTCTTGCTATTGCTTTTTTATGTGGTTTGTACATCCTCACGGAAGAGCTGATATTTGACCGCCTAACCCCTCTCTGGCTGGCAGGGCTTCTGGATCTGCCGGTCAGCCGCATCACCCCGGACACCTGATATTCTATACCCCATGTCGCTCCAGCAGTGCTTTGCCCCAGAGCTCTGCTCTTTTGGGGATTGGTACCCCCTTGGGAGGGCAAGAGTTTGGGTGATTGTCCGGAGGGAGCTCCTTTGGGAACTTGGGTTTTCTGAACCCCTACAACTCCTACTTCCCCTGACTTTCCCAGTGTACGTTTGATCACCAGCAGCTCTGGGCCCCAGCAACGGGTCATGTTGCTTTTTGGACTGTGACATCTGGGGACCAAGGGCTTTACAACGACACCTTGGAAGTAGTGCCGCTCTCCCGGGATCACCCCAGAATAAACACCTCTGTACCACTGGGACTCTATGGGGCTATGGACACTATGGGGGGTGCTAGCCTGTCTGAAGGGACGGGAATGGTGGGAAATCTGGGGTTCAGATAAGACCCTTATCAAGATGAGCTGGGTGTATATAAGTGTGTGTGTTTCACAATAAAGAGTGTGCTTGTTCCACCTGAATACTGGTTCTGTCTGGTTATTTGGGTGGGCTCTGGCTATATAACTTCTCTCGGAAGCACCCTCTTGGCGGAGCTACCCAGTCGGGGTAGCCAGTGTCCGTCACAGTAACTGGGTGCATATGCAACTGGTAAACTGGGTTACGAGTAAATAGGTCATAAAGGAGCTCTCTCCATAGGTGCAGCTGGCCCACTTGGCCAGTAGTCAGCAGGATACAAAGGGGCACAGGGTATGGTTGGAAGTGGGTGTGACAGACTCCGGCTTTCCTGACTGCTTAGCTTTGCCAAAGGAGTCCTTCCAGTATCTGGAACTTGTAGCTATAGAGCCGAGAAAGTGTTTATAATAAGAGCCCACCCTAAAAAGCAGACAAGTACAGTAAAAGGTGAAACACAAACAGACTTTATTGGGAAAACCACACAGCTTATATACATACACATTCTCATCTTAATAAAAGCATTATCTGATCCCGCCATTCCTGCCCCTCCAGAAAGGCTGGTGCCTCTATAGGAGCCATAGTCACATATAGACCCCCACAGTATCTAGGTCGTGTTTTTTGGGTGGTCCAGGGGGAGCAGCAGCTCTTCCAGGGTGTCATTGGAAAGCTCCTGGTCCCCAGCTGCCACAGTCCAAAAAGTGACATGTTACCTGAGAAAGGAGAGGCAGCCTGGCAAAGGTACTCAAGAACAGACTAAGGTTGAGGGTAACAATACAAGGGAAGCTGGGGGCGACACATAGATCCCCTAGAGCAATCACCCCACCTTTAGCGGGTGTCCATTGTGAAGTGGCCGACTGGGAGTTCCAGGAGCCCGGCTAGTCTGAGAGGGGTAAGATGGGTGTTTGGCCTTGATGCAGCCGACCGGCAGTTCCAGGAGCCCGGCAAGCCTAGGAGAGTTTTCCAGGTCAAGGATCAGCTCTTTCAAAAATACATTTCTAACCAAAGGGAAGGGTTTGGCGATTGTGGTTGCTCTGAGGAGCCCAAAATTGCCAAGAAATAAGAGGGGGATAGTTAGTAGGGTGTAGGGGTTAAAGCCTTGCACCCTAGTATCTGTGACAGTGATATCCAGAGTCCACTCAAATAACCAGACAAGACAGTTATTCAGGTGAAACATAGACAGACTTTATTGTGAAAACCACACAGCTTATATATACATTCAGAGCCTTATCTGAGCCCAAGATCTCCCACATTTCCTGCCCCTCCAGACAGTCTGGCGCCTCCATAGCAGCCATAGTCCCATAGAGTCCCAGTGATACAGAGGAGGCAGTTTTAGGATGAACCCAGGGGGAGCAGCAGCACTTCCAGATTGTCGTTGGAAAGCCCTTAGTCCTCAGATGCCACAGTCCAAAAAGCCATTGCTTGGGAGTGGAGCGGCGGGTTATGAAAGGTACACCAGGTGAGCAGGGGAGGGGTAGTGGTTGTAAGGGGGTCTGAAACCCCAAGTTCCCAAGGGAGCTCTCTTCCGGCAATCACCCCACCTCTTGCCCTCCCTAGTGGGTACCAAAGGGGAAAAGGGCCACTGGAGCGACCTGGGGTGAAGGTTAGCTGGTGACCGGGATGGTGCGGCCGGCCGGTAATTCCAGAAGCAGGGCCAGGTGGAAAGGGGTTAGGGGATAATTTCTTCCGTGAGGAAGTACAAACAGCATTAAAGAGAATAAGAAGAGTTTTGGGAGATTGCATATGCCATAAAAAGGCAAAATCTGATGTGAAAATGAGTGAGCCATGTAGTAGAGGGTTGGGGGGTATCCTTGTCAGTCCTAATATCCGTGACAGTGCTCCCAACCTATAGTCCGGCAGACCTGGCTAGATCCCAATGGATCGGCATGGGGCTGTCCGACAATGGCACCCCAATTTTAGGTTGACTGGTGGGGTCATAGCATCACTGTTGCTCCCTGCTTGCATTCGTCCCCTGCACCCGGAGGCACAGGGATATCCACATAATGCCAAGTCCTGTCACTCAATTCCCCAAAACAGGTTTACAACTCAGGCCCTAGAACAGGTGATCATGTTAGTAATGTAATGCCGCATTTGCAAGCACACATAAAATTGTACTTGTGGTATACTGCGTTTGCAAATCTGTAAAGGATTTTATACCATGTGTAGCCAGATCCAGAGTGTCCCAAATAGTGCGCAGCTCAGCCGTTTCCCACACATTAAAAGGTGAGGTATCAATACCGGGTGGAAAATAAATGTTTCCCATAAGTGAAATAAATCTGGAGGGGGGTAGGTTCGGCCAAGATGACAAAGAGCCATATGCCAAGTTCTCAGGATGTCTTTGTAAAGAAGATGAGACTTAATGGTTTTTAAAGCAGAAGGATTTATTTTGGATTAAGAAATTGTAAACCTGTCATCCGATAGGTATGAACAAGGAATATGACCTTTTGGTCTTTCCTTGATATACAGGATGCCCCCTTCTGCTTTGATAATGATACATGGTTCTCTGTATGATGTACCTGTTATTTTGTACATGTATCATATCATGTTTATATATTGTATGTTGTTGCTTTTTGTTACATTTGAAAGAATATTTTGTATGTATGTATATTCTGCCATTTTCTGCCACTAGGTGGCTTATTCTCAATCAGTGAGATTACAGGTTTTTGTTGGTAATGGTGTGCGTGTCTAACGTACAGTTTTCCCTCACCGCTCACTTAAGACAATGCTGGTATTACGGGTTTTTACAAACCCGGCGTTAGCCGCAAAAAGGTGAGCGTAGAGCAGAATTTAGCTCCACATCTCACCTCAATACCAGCGTTGCTTACGGTAGTGGTGAGCTGGCTAAACGTGCTCATGCACGATTTCCCCATAGGAATCAATGGGGCAGAGCTGGCTGAAATAAAACCTAACACCTGCAAAAAAGCAGCGTTCAGCTTCTAACGCAGCCCCATTGATTCCTATGGGCAACCTAACTACAATTATTAACCCCTAATCTGCCGCCCCCAATGTCGCCGCCACTATAATAAAGTTATTAACCCCTAAATCTAAGTCTAACCCTAACCGCCGCCTAACTTAAAAATAATTTAAATAAATCTAAATAAAATAACTACAATTAAATAAATTATTCCTATTTAAAACTAAATACTTACCTATAAAATAAACCCTAAGCTAGCTACAATATAACTAAACTGCCACCCCTGGGAATCTGGAGGAACATGGCTGCTATGATCGGCGCCAGCCTGTCTGGAGGGGCGGGAATGGTGGGAAAACTGTGGCATTGTCTCCTGTTTTATCAAGATGAGTTGTATGTATAAAAGATGTGTGTTTGTCCCAATAAAGTCAGTCTTATTTCACCTGGATGCTAGTCTGTCTAGTCATTTAGGTGGGCCCCTAATAGAATCATTTTCTTGGGCTACATAGCTGGAGTCACCAGGGAGAAAGAAGTACCGGTTTGGCGGAGATACCCAGTCGGGGTAGCCGAGGTATCCGTCACAGTATTCACACCACACACCTACCACACACATACACAAACACACACCTACACACACTCTCATATAACACAAACCAAACATACTATTATACAACACATACACTCACTACACATTCTTATTCACACCACACACACTCTTATACAACATACACATCACACACATACAATAACACACACCACGCTCTCTTCCGGCAATCACCCCACCTCTTGCCCTCCCTAGTGGGTACCAATGGAGAAAAGGTTCACTGGAGCAACCTGTGGTGAAGGTTAGCGGGTGACCGGGATGGTGCGGCCGGCCGGTAGTTCCAGGAGCAGGGCCAGGTGGAAAGGGGTTAGGCGATCATTTCTTCCGTGAAGAAGTACAAACAGCATAAAAGAGAATAAGAAGAGTTTTGGGAGATTGCATATGCCATAAAAAGGCCAAATCTGATGTGAAAATGAGTGAGCCATGTAGTAGGGTGTTGGGGGGTATCCTTGGCAGTCCTGGTATCCCAATCTATAGTCTGGCAGACCCGGCTAGATCCCAATGGATCGGCTTGGGGCTGTCCGACGATGGCACCCCAATTTTAGGTTGACTGGAGGGGTCATAACATAACTGTTGCTCCCTGCTTGCATTTGTCCCCTGCACCCGGAGGCACAGGGATATCCACATAATGCCAAGTCCTGTCACTCAGTTCCCCAAAACAGGTTTACAACTCAGGCCCTAGAACAGGTGATCATGTTAGTAATGTAATGCCGATTTTACAAGTACACATAAAATTATACTCGTGTAGCCAGATCCAGAGCGTCCCAAATAGTGCGCAGCTCAGCCGTTTCCCACACGTTAAAAGGTGAGGTATCAATACCGGGTGGAAAATAAATGTTTCCCATAAGTGAAATCAATCTGGAGGGGGGGTAGTTTCGGCCAAGATGACGAAGAGCCATATGCCAAGTTCTCAGGATGTCTTTGTAAAGAAGATGAGACTTTTTAAAGCAGAAGGATGTCTTTTGGATTAAGAAATTGGAAACCTGTCATCTGATAGGTATGAACAAGGAATATGACCTTTTGGTCTTTCTTTGATATACAGGATGCCCCCTTCTGCTTTGATAATGATACATGGTTCTCTGTATGATGTACCTGTTATTTTGTACATGCATCATATCATGTTTATATATTGTATGTTGTTGCTTTTTGTTACATATGAAAGAATATTTTGTATATATGTATATTCTGACATTTTCCGCCACTAGGTGGCCTATTCTCCATGTTTTCTATGTATCACTAAATTTGCTTGTGAATATGTGACTAATGGGTTAAATATTTGGAAGTGTGGTTTTATGTACCTACCCCTTTATAAAGGTGAGATACCTGCATTTGTGTATTGATATGACTAAGGACTAGAGGTCCGAAACGTTGTCTTTTGTTTTACCTTGATGTCCCAATAAAGATGGAATTTTGTTAACCTGGTGAGTTCTGATGTATTTTGGACTTTGGTCTGGTATCTGTGACAGTATGTTCTTGTTCCACCTAAACACTGGTCTTCTAAACACAACGTAATTACCATGGGTCCCAGACCGCATGTCTTGTTGTTATACTTTCTCAGGGTAATCATGCAGGCCATATAGACCTACACAGATAGGGGGAGTAACATGGATTAAAGTGCTAAGAATAGTACTAATATAAACAAAACCTAGTTACCATGGGTCCCAGACCGCATGTCTTGTTGTTATAATTTGTCAGGGTGATCATGCAGGCCATATAGACCTCCCCCGATAGGGGGAGTTACAGGGATTAAAGTGCTAAGAATAGTACTACTTAACACAACCTAGTTACCATAGCTCCCAGAACGCATGTTTTATTATTATACTTTGTAAGAGTAATTATATATCTATCAAATCGATCTATTTATCTTCTATCGATTCTATCTAACTATCAATCTATGTATATCTATCTATCAAATCTATCTATCTCGTGGCCGGACTGATTTGAGACAGCCACTTGTGTTTAGGCCAAATTTGAAGTAGGAGGACAGACCAATCATCTTCTTCCATCTCCCTGTTCCAAAAATGCAGACCATATAGACCTCCCCCGATAGGGGGATTAACAGGTAGTAAACTGCTAAGAATAATACTACTTAACACACCATGGGTCAGAGCAGCAGAGCCGGGAGAAGAGACAGTCGGTCTCTCTCCCCAGCGGCAGAGCTATCCCCTGGGAGCGGAGGTAGTCTTCCTCCCTCCCCGTAAACAGAACCCCTTCCCGGGAGAGGAGACAGTCTGTCTCTCTCCCCAGCGGCAGAGCCAGGAGCCGGGAGAGGAGACAGTCGGTCTCTCTCCCCAGCGGCAGAGCCAGGAGCCGGGAGAGGAGACAGTCGGTCTCTCTCCCCAGCGGCAGAGCCAGGAGCCGGGAGAGGAGACAGTCGGTCTCTCTCCCCAGCGGCAGAGCCATCCCCTGGGATCGGAGGTAGTCGTCCTCCTTCTACTTAGAGAGAAGCCCTTGCAGGGAGAGGCGGGTATCGATATCTCTCCCTCTCTCCCCAGTGGCCGAATCCCTTTCAGGGAGAGGAGACAGTCGGTCTCTCTCCCCAGCGGCAGCACAGTTTCCCATGGAGCGGAGGTAGCAGACCTCCCTCCCCAGCAGTAGATCTCCTTCTCGGGAGAGGAGACAGATGGTCTCTCCCCTTAGTAGCTTGGCAGGGTCTATACCCTTTTCTTGTCCTGGAGTATATCTCACAGGGGGCAGGCCAGGGGGGTACCCTCTCATGCAGTTGGTGCCACAAGTTTGGGCACCCGAGTTTTGTCTGCCCTACCAAGGAGCAACTTCCACCAACAGTCTGGGGTGGGTATACAGCCGGGAAACCGGTACTGGCTTTGTTTGTGGGTGGGTCGGCCGGTACTCAACAGAGTGTCACAGAGGAAAACAGTTTGGCCATGGAACTTAAGGACACTGGAACTTGTGGAACAGCAATTGTTTGGGAGGCGGCCTTAGCAAACTTGGGACTTTGCATTTTGTGTCTATCCCTGCACCCAGGGCGCAGGGTATAAACGCCAGCAGAAACCCCCCAGGATGCCCCAAGCTCAGGAGAGATGGGATAACCTCTCTCAGCAACCGAGAGGTGGAGGGCCACTGTCGGACAGCCCCAGGCCAACCCGTTAAGGGTCTAGCCGGGTCTGCCGAACTGGAGGGGGGAGGTGTCATGGATATCAGACGGCTAAGTAAGGCTACCCCCCACCCCCCTACAACCTCACCCCTGTTGTTTCTCAGTGGTTTTGGGCTTCTCAGAGCAACCACCATCTCTGGAAGCTGTTTGTTTGCTTTGTGTTGGCTTGTTTTTGTGTTCAGAGAAAAGTTGGTGTATGACCAGCAAAATCCTCCTAGGCTGACCGGGCTCCTGGAACTCCCGGTCAGCCGCCTTACAACAGACACCCACCTAACCCCTCTGAGGCTGGCCAGGCTCCTGGAACTCCCGGTCGGCCACAGGACAGCAGAACACCCGCAAATGTTAACCCAGGTCGCTCCAGCAACCATGTTCCCCAGAGCTCCGCTCTTTTGGGGATTAGTAGCCCCTGGAGAGTACAAGGGGTGGGAAAATTGCCGGATGGGGAGCTCCTTTGGGAACCAGCGGTTTTGGACACCCCTAACCCCATAAATTCTTCGGACTGTAACTCCGGTCCCCAGTAACGAATCATGCAGATTTTTGGACTGTGAAATCTGGGGACCGAGAGCTTTAAAATGAGCTGCCGCTTCACCGGGATCACCCCGAAACCGCCACCCATATGTATTGGGATTATGTGGGACTGTGGCTCCTATGGAGGTGCCGGGCTGTCTGGAGGGACGGGAATGGCGGGAAAATAGTGGGATTGTCCAGGGTCTTATCAAGATGAGCTGACTGTATAAAAGGAGTGTGTGTTTTCAATAAAATCAGTTCCTGTTAAACCTTAATGTTATGCTGTCTAGTTATTTGGATTTGCTCCAGCTAAAAATCACTTTTCCTGGGCTACATAGCAGCCTGTTCCAGGCAGAGGAAGGACACTCTGACAGAGCTACCTAGTCTGGTAGCTGGAGTCTGCTACAGGGTGGGAACCTGAGTACTGGTGCTGTCAGGCATCAGGGGTGGCTACAGGCTGTGGTCACTTGCCAGCTACATAGCTGCAATCGGCAGGGATGAAGCAGGACCCGTTTAGTGTCACAAGGCAGGCTTGTTTAGTGTCACAAGGCCCTTTTAAGGGCTGGTAATAGAGGTGATTACTTTTTGTAATATAGTTTAGGGTAGGGACGTTTTTTTATTTTGGGGGGGCTTTGTTATTTTATTAGGGGGCTTAGATTAGGTGTAATTAGCTTAAAATTTAGTTTAGTGTATTTAATTATATTTTAGTTTAGATAATTGTAGTTTATTTAATTAATCTATTGATAGTGTAGGTGTATTTGTAACTTAGGTTAGGATTTATTTTACAGGTAATTTGGTAATTATTTTAACTAGGTAGCTATTAAATAGTTAATAACTATTTAATAGCTATTGTACCTAATTAAAATAAATACCAAGTTACCTGTAAAATAAATATAAACCTTAAAATAGCTACAATGTAATTATTAGTTATATTGTAGCTATATTAGGGTTTATTTTATAGGTAAGTATTTAGTTTTAAATAGGAATAATTTAGTTAATATTATTAATATTAATTAGATTTATTTTAATAATAATTACATTAGGGGGTGTTAGGGTTAGACTTAGGTTTAATAGTTAATCATTTTAATATAGGTGGCGGTGGTGTAGGGGGATTAGATTAGGGGTTAATCATTTTAATATAGGTGGCGGTTGTGTAGGGGCTCACATTAGGGGGTTATCATTTTAATATAGGTGGCGGTGGTGTAGGGGGATTAGATTAGGGGTTAATCATTTTAATATAGGTGCGGCGGTATAGGAGGATTAGATTAGGGGTTAATTATTTTAATATAGGTGGCGGCGGTGTAGGTGGATTAGATTAGGGGTTAATCATTTTAATATAGGTGGCGGCGGTGTAGGGGATTAGATTAGGGGTTAATCATTTTAATATAGGTGGCGGTTGTGTAGGGGCTCACATTAGGGGGTTATCATTTTAATATAGGTGGCGGCGGTGTAGGGGGATTAGATTAGGGGTTAATCATTTTAATGTAGGTGGCGGCGGTGTAGGGGCTCACATTAGGGGTTATCATTTTAATATAGGTGGCGGCGGGGTAAGGGCTCACATTAGGGGGTAATGTAGTTTAAATAGGTAGCGGCGGGGTAGGGGCTCACATTAGGGGGTAATGTAGTTTAAATAGGTGGCAGCGGGGTATGGGCTCACATTAGGGGGTTTTCATTTTAATGTAAGTGGCGGCGGATTAGATTAGGGGTTAATAATTGTAATGTAGGTGGCGGCGGTGTAGGGGCTCACAGTTAATATAGGTGGCGTTGGGGTCCGGGAGTGGTGGTTTAGGGGTTAATATATTTATTGTTAGGAGTGAGATGGAGGATTGCGGATAGAGGGGTATACGTGTTGGGCTATGTTTGGGAGGCGTGTTAGACAGTTACGGGAGATTTAATATTTTAGTCAGTTTTTGTAGGCGGTGGTAGTTTCTAAAGTTTCGTAAGTCACTGGCGACTACAGAAATTTGTACTTACGCAGATTTCTGGACATCGCTAGTTTGTCAGATTTACGGCACTTTAGCAACTGTTGGCGCCGTATATGTGCTAGGCTGTCTAGTTATTTGGGTTTGCTCCAGCTAAAAACACTTTTCCTGGGCTACATAGCAGCCTGTTCCAGGCGGAGGAAGGACACTCTGACAGAGCTACCTAGTCTGGTAGCTGGAGTCTGCTACAGGGTGGGACCCTGAGTACTGGTGCTGTCAGGCATCAGGGGTGGCTACAGGCTGTGCTCACTTGCCAGCTACATAGCTGCAATCGGCAGGGACGAAGCAGGACCCGTTTAGTGTCACAAGGCCCTTTTAAGGGCTGGTAATAGAGCTGATTACTTTTTGTAATTTAGTTTAGGGTAGGGACATTTTTTAATTTTGGGGGCTTTGTTATTTTATTAGGGGGCTTAGATTAGGTGTAATTAGCTTAAAATTTAGTTTAGTGTATTTAATTATATTTTAGTTTAGATAATTGTAGTTTATTTAATTTATCTATTGATAGTGTAGGTGTATTTGTAACTTAGGTTAGGATTTATTTTACAAGTAATTTGGTAATTATTTTAACTAGGTATTTAATAGCTATTGTACCTAGTTAAAATAAATGCCAAGTTACCTGTAAAATAAATATAAACCCTAAAATAGCTACAATGTAATTATTAGTAATATTGTAGCTATATTAGGGTTTATTTTATAGGTAAGTAATTAGATTTATTTTAATAATATTTACATTAGGGGGTGTTAGGGTTAGACTTAGGTTTAGTGGTTAATCATTTTAATACAGGTGGTGGCGGCAGTGTAGGGGGATTAGATTAGGGGTTAATCATTTTAATATAGGTGGCGGTTGTGTAGTGGCTCACATTAGGGGGTTATCATTTTAATATAGGTGGCGGCTGTGTAGGGGCATTAAATTAGGGGTTAATCATTTTAATATAGGTGCGGCGGTGTAGGGGTAGGGGCTCACAATAGGGGGTAATGTAGTTTAAATAGGTGGCAGCGGGGTAGGGGCTCACATTAGGGGGTTATCATTTTAATGTAAGTGGCGGCGGATTAGATTAGGGGTTAATAATTGTAATGTAGGTGGCGGCGGTGTAGGGGCTCACATTAGGGGGTGATACAGTTAATATAGGTGGCGGTGGGGTCCGGGAGTGGCGGTTTAGGGGTTAATATATTTATTGTTAGGAGTGAGATGGAGGATTGCGGATAGAGGGGTATACGTGTTGGGCTATGTTTGGGAGGCGTGTTAGACAGTTACGGGAGATTTAATATTTTAGTCAGTTTTTGTAGGTGGCGGTAGTTTCTAAAGTGCCGTAAGACACTGGTGACTACAGAAATTTGTACATACGCAGATTTCTGGACATCGCTAGTTTGTCAGACTTACGGCACTTTAGCAACTGTTGGCGCCGTATATGTGATAGCTTGCTGTGCGAGCTGAAACTACGGGCGGCGCAGGTTTCCACGCTTGCGCCGAAACCTGCACCGTATATCGGATTGTGCCCCTACAGTGAGTATTGTATAGGCCTGAAAAGCCTTTTTTTAGTCATGCAAAGGGTTATTAGAGTTCAGATACATTCTCCTTTAATTGGTTATTTAGTAAATGTCATTTAAAAAAGAAAGGCCTAGTTATAGTAAATAAAAGTGTATTGGGAAAAAACACAAATGTGGTTGAGTTAGCCTTTGTTGGAGCTAAAACAAATATTACAGTAGTAACAAATAACCCCCCCCCCCCCCCAATGTCAGATCAATCTAACATAGTGGATGTCTCATAAAAAAGTATTATTTGATTTATAAAAACACTTGGAGTTCAAAATATATGTCAGTTTAAAATAAATAAATAAAAAAATAAAAAAATTTGAATTTTGAGATAAGCTTCAATTTTATGTCAGATATTGCATTGTTCACAGCCTGAGGTAAAAGTGAAATATGGCTTATTCTCTGTATATATATATATATATATATATATATATATAGGATACAAAGAAAAGGAATCAACAGAAAAAAGTTAAACAAGTCACTTTCTCTGACACGGAATATGAGGTGGAGTCCTCAGAGGGAGAAATGACCAATGACTGCACAGAATCTCTAGTTTTAAAACCACTTGAAACCTCTGCAAGCCATGTTTCAAAAAACGAACAGGCAGAGACTTTACCATCAGGAAGAAAAAAACACACAGGGGGAAAAGGGGCAAAGGAACAAAAACAAACACTCAGGGAAGGCCAGGAGGGTATATCACACCCCAAACAAAAAATTCAGCTGAAGACCTACCCTACCAGATTAGCAAAACAGATAAAGAAATATGCTTAAATACTAATGTAATCAATCTGTCTGATACAATTTTAAATGATGATGAAATAAAGGTATTATCCAAGGGTCTGAATTATGTTCCTTCACAGCACTTCAACTTGTTTAACACTGTTTTAGATGTAAACAAATTCGTGAGGAAATTGTTATTGCGTAAACATTTTGCAGATGCTGAGAAAGAACATAGCAATGTAATTTCTACAAAAGTTGAATCTGATAAAGAATTTTTGTCCTTTTCTGAGCAGTGTTCTGTATTTGACCTACAAGGCTTATTAAATGAGAATACACAGGAACTATCTAATACGTTAATTACGGAAAGAGATATAGATTTGTCTAAATTTAAGAAGAAAAGCAATTTCTATCCGGTGCATTCTAGAACTCACCCGGTGGAGACCTTTCAAAAAGTAGTTGAGGAAAAACTAAGGGAACTCGATAAGAAAGAGAAGAAACAAAGACATAATTTATCCTTTAAAGAAAAACAGGCACTTAAAAAGATTTCAGACAACACCAAAATTGTGGTGAGAGCCTCAGACAAGGGGGGAAATGTGGTAGTACTTAATAGGGATTCATATTTAAAAGAAGCCAGTAGACAACTAAGTGATAAGGAAGTATATGTAAAATTAAAAGAAAATCCAACTTTACAGTATAAAGAAATTTTGAAAGATATAGTAAAACACACTAGATACAATAATGTCATTAATCAGGCTATTGAGGATATGTTAATCCCAGAGTATCCAGTGACACCTATATTTCACTACCTCCCTAAGACGCACAAAGACATGTTTAATCCCCCGGGGCGTCCCATAATTGCTGGTATAAATTCATTAAATGAATCTCTTTCGGAGCTCATAGATAGTTACTTGCAGCCATTGGTGAAAGAACTTCCAAGCTTTATACAAGACACCACCTCCTTACTGGTAAAATTGCAGAATATTAAATGGAAGTCATCTTATAGGTTTTTGGTGGTAGATGTAGCCTCACTATATACAGCCATCAAACATGATAAAGGGCTAGATGCTATTGGATATTTTTTAGATACACATAGCAATTATGATGTGACCACCAAACAATTTATTCTGACATCAATTGAATACCTATTGACTCACAATTATTTCATGTTTGAGGGAGGTTTCTATCTCCAGAGGCGTGGAACCGCTATGGGGGCCAAGTTTGCCCCCTGTTACGCCAATCTCTTTATGGGATGGTGGGAGCGGTTCCACGTCTTTGGAGATGGTAACCCCCTCCGTAATAAGATCATTTTCTATGCAAGATTCATAGATGATCTGATTTTTATAATTGATGGTGAGGAAAGTGAAATAGAAGGATTTTGTGATTATTTGAATAATAATAACTGTGGCATTAAGCTGATAGGGGAACAGCATAAGAGCTCAATCTGCTTCCTGGATATAACATTAAAGGGTAGTGCCACACAGGAGATGATAGAAACAGATCTATTTAGAAAGGCCTCAGCAGGCAATACTATTCTAGAATATAACTCATGTCATCCAAGACATACCCTAAATGGTATTCCTAAGGGTCAATACATAAGGGCCAAGAGAAATTGTACTACTAATGAAAGTTATGAAATTCAAGCTAATTTGATTACAGAAAGATTATTGAACAGGGGTTATTCCCCTAGAGTGTTAGAAAAAGCTAGGAATGATGTAAACATCATACCAAGGAATGAACTGTTAAGATATCGTAAAAGACAGGGATACAACAAGGATAAGCAGGATGAAAATAGACCCAAATTTATAACAACTTACAGTCTCGAATATGGGGAAGTGTGTAACATCATAAAAGAATGTATTCCAATCTTATATACAGATTTGGCATTAAAGAAAATAATTCAAAAAGGATGTGACTTTATCTCTAAGAAGGGGAAAACTATAGGAAACCATGTTTCTCCCTCTGACAGTTCTGGAAGTGGTTCTGCAACGTGTTGGTTGAAAAAGCGGAAAGGCTTTTTCAAATGCAGAAGGAATGTTTGTAAGACCTGTGATCATGTATCAGAGGGGGTAACATTTGTTTCAACCCATCTTCAAAAAACGTACAAAATTAATTTTTATTTAAACTGTAACACCACACATGTAATATATCTATTGACCTGTAGGGGGTGCTATAAGCAGTATGTGGGAAAAACTAAGAGATCCTTAAAGGACAGATTCTTGGCACACCTCAGGTCAATAGATGATATTGAGTCTGACACCCCAATAGCTAGGCATTTTCGAGAGTACCACAACTCTGATGCCAGCTTATTAATGGTCCAAGCAATAGACCATGTACCCCTATGGAAGAGGGGAGGTGACAGAGAAACAAAGCTAGATACTAGGGAAGTATTCTGGATTTTTTCCCTCAATACTATCATTCCTCAGGGATTAAATTTTAGAAGGAATATAGATTTGTATATTTAACATAAATAAGAGAGGAATTTTTTCATATTTATACATTAAACAGGGGATAGTATAAATCTAATCCTTAGACTTCCACACTCAATTTAATATACATGTCTTTGTATATAGCCCCTTTACATTATGATTGTTCACTATATGCATTTGGTTATAAGATTATGAACAGTTTATGTGTATTCATTCATATTTAATCTTTAATAGTTCATATTAGTATTTTTAAGTGTATGAACTGAAGTGTTTATTTGAGCTCAGTGACTTTCATATGTATATATGTATCTGTGAATTGAATATATTATAATAGTAATTAACATAGACAATAATTAGATTACCATTTACTCATTTGAGTCTCTATACCTTTAAGGAATACCTATTTAAGGATGAAGAGCTGGGACACCTGTGAGCAGTGAACAAGTGCCTGTAGGCACGAAACATGTCTGCTGCAGATTGCCCAGCTGTCTATGTTATAATGTCAGTCTTGGTTCAATAACTGTATCTGCCGATACTCTATGCTTTTACCTGCATTATCAAATAAAGGATTTATGTTTTATCTGCATTTGAGGATCCGGACTTTTCTTTGTATCCTATACACTTTTTCAGCGCTCTTTGGATGAAGTGAGCGCTGCAGCTTGGATCCCCTGCGCAGAACGTCTATGAGTGACGTCTCCCACGCTCCAGTGTGCCGTAGCCAGGAAGGAGGAAGCATTAGACGGGTAGTGTGAGCGCAAGGCGAGTGTTTGTTACACATATATATATATATATATATATATGGATTCACACATATTTTTCCACATTTATAAAATTTTAAGAAGGGATTGATGGACAGTTATGTTCTCATAAATGAACTGCACTGTTTGTTTACTTTTGTGACTATATTTACAACTTTCATTTATTTGTCAACTATATTTTTAATACTGTAAATATAAGAAAAAATATGCAAAGTTATATTTTTATAACAGCCATGGTTGTTTCTGGTCTCACAAAAAACAAGCTAAAGAATATAGAAAAGTGTTGTCATCAAGGTAAGGCGAGACAGGACTTTCTGTGGTAGACAATGCTATATTATTATGTACATGACTTCTGTCAGGACAAGTTATACCACAACATAGATGGCGGCTCACCCACTTTTCATGTATTCTATTCCTGGTTTCACAGACTCTTTGCCCTGCCCACTCCCGTGAGGCAAGCACCACGTGTGCTATCACGGCTTTGCCGGTGTTCTAAAATAACACGTCACTTCCGGTGACGTGTAATCAGCTGCTGGAGGTTTGTGGCGCTCACTGCACATGCGCTAGAGGCCAAACCTCCTTAAAACAGCTGATTTACACTGGTCGAGGAATTATATGGCACCCACACGTTACTGGTTGCAAAATCAGACTGAACAAGCTGTCCGTCATTGGATTTTGTAACCAGAAAGGGTTGCAGAATCTATACACCACCACACAATGGCTGCAATGACTTGCACAGCTGTTAACCCCTTATACTCAGTCACCAAGTTCAGCCAGTCCCTTCACTGTGTAACAATATGAGGGGGGAGTACCATGGCATGCTAGGTGGGAATTAATACTCTAGTCTATACTTTGTGCAACCAGATGCAACTCTCTTAAGTCAAATCAATCTATCATTTTAAATTATTTTAATTCAAATAAGCTATTATGAGAATCAAATCAATTGGAACTTTTTCTCATAGAATGTCAGCCCTAGTGTCCTTTTTTTAACACATTATTTTCACATGCTGCCCTGTGCTCAGGATACACCCTTTGTATTCTTTAATAGTGATGTCGCGAACAGTTCACCGGAGAACAGTTCCCGGCGAACATAGCTTGTTCGCGTTCGCCGTTGCGGGCGAACATATGCGATGTTCGATCCGCCCCCTATTTGTCATCATTGAGGAAACTTTGACCCTGTATCTCACAGCCTTCAGACACATTTGAGCCAATCAGCAGCAGACACTCCCTCACAGACCCTCCCAGCTCCTGGGCAGCAGCCATTTTAGATTCATTATGATCTTGCTTGCTTAGTGAGAGGAGGTTTAGTGTTGCTGCTGCTGACATTATAGGGAAATAGATAGCTAGGCTAGTGTATTTAGTGTCCACTACAGTCCTGAAGGACTCATCTAATCTCTGCTGTAAGGACAGCACCCCAAAAAGCCCTTTTTAGGGCTAGAACTTCAGTTTTTTTTTGTTTTGTTTTTTTTTTTGTAATTTTATTTGCATTTGCCTGGCTTTCAGCCTGTGTGTGAGGCTCACAGCATATACTGTGATTAGTCCCACCACTGATATCTGCTTAACATTAGTGTAAATTTAAACAACAAAACTTTTAAATCATTTTGCTAGTGTAATCTAATTTTATTTTCTATCAGGCCTGTGTCTAAGGCTCACACAGCATATACTGTGGTTAATTGCTCTGTGCCAGCCACCACTCATATCTGCTTAACATTATTGTAATTTTTTTTTTTTTTTTAAATATTTTTTTATTGAGGTAGTGTAAAATAATCACAAAACAGAAAATGTGTCCAGGCACAGATCATAAACAAGAAGAATAATTATACATTTCTCATGTAGAAATTGCACTGAAACTAAAGCATTAAAGTACCAGCATTACAGTTATTGATGTCACTATATTCAAACACCAGCCGTGGCACATGTGTATAGATGAGATCTGTTATTAAATGATACATCAGGTTCAATAAACAGAAACTGGCTACTTACATGAGTTAGAACATTATTCCTGAAACCATTAACATAAAATGCAAGGTAGTTTATGGCAAGCAAGAGTGTCTGGAACACATAACGAAAAAACCTCAGTTTTTATATATATAATATATCCAATAGTCCCTACTCTAATAAACAAGGCACTCAATAAATTAATAACGGTATGGTGTAGGGAGTTGGCTTTTGTCTGACCTCTCTTGGGTCAGAGTATATAGGGGGAAATTCAGCGGGCAAGAGCCGCTCGGTATAAGGGAGGGGGATAATAATAAAGGGGGGGGAGTCTTAAAAAATAGCTGTATAGTATATCAAAGTTGCCAAAAATGGTAAGTTTGCTAATGTTGGTATACACAATTTGGAAAACCTTCTAAATAGAGCATATTGAAACAAAGCAACATGAGGCAAAACAGACATGGAGTATAATCTTATATATATAAAGGAGAATTTAGCCCTTAGTTGGATTAGGTGATGGGGAACTTGGGATGGCACAGTGACCCTTGTACACATGGACCTGTATCTTATGGACTACGGCTTAAACAATATAGGTAGTTATCGCTAATATTCCCTAAGGATTCTAATGATGTAGATACTTATAGTAGCACTGTGAGGGAGCTTCCTAGTATATACAAAGAGGGATTAGTTAAAGAAAATAGTGGATATTCCACATAAGCAATGCTTACAAAAGGCTATGACTGTAGCATAGAACTGAATACATGTAGTAGTGAGATCAAAAATAATCATAAGGGCAGCGATCATAGGGGTGTTTAAGAGACCAGCACGGTCCCTGTCCTAGTTAAAGATGTGCAATATATAGTAGTTAAAACTGTCCAGTCTGTCCCGGCCGCAGACAGCCAGACAGTTACACCATGTGCTAGCGAAGTTACACAATAGGCCACTCTAGGGTAATACTAATGGAAGTATCAAAACTTTTCTTGTGGACATAAAGACGGTGAAGGGATGTTCCCTAATTTGCCAGGTAGTCGTGCCCTGCATAGCTTGGATGTTTCTCAGCTAACTCTACAGTGTGTAAAATATACAATAAAATGGAGCAAGCCAGCAATAACCCGTTTCTGTAGTAGCATTAAAGACATGTATAATTGACAGCAATATCTGAGACCTTATCCAAGTTGTATGTATACAATAGCAGAGAGGTTATTGTTAGAGGTTCATATTGGTATAGCGGTAAAGAAAAAAAAAAAAAAAAATTAATGAAAAGGAAAAAAGTTGCCTTACTTGCAGAGTTTGTACAGCCATCAACGATTAGTTACTATTTGCAGATCCTAAAACCTGACAAAATATCAAAAGCGTGTTTCACAGGAAAATATCTTATACTGAAGCAAAAAACAAAACAATGTGTGGTAATATTTAACCTTAATGAAAAAACAGTTTGCTAGGATATCTATAAGCTTGTACAAGCATTGCTATATGAAAATATGTTTTAGTAGGGAAAAATTATGTGCCATTTCTACTATAATATGGACAGTTTCAACAGCATGCAAACAATGAACTGGGGTAGGATAGTCAGTCAGTTCAGAACTAGTGAGGAACAAGGAAAGAGAAAAAAGACAAGTCTTGTGAAATAGTATGCCTCAAAGCACCAGGCATTAGAAGCTATCTATTATTAATTTGGGTGACTAACAAAAAGATATATACTAGCGGTAGTTAATATCTACATTACCACCCAATACTAATAGCATACTTAGATATGATATCAAGCTAATAGTTGAATATGTATAATATGTGTTTAACACTAGAATAGAAGCCATTAAACATAAATCAGTCTGTGAGAGTCATGTGCACAAGGGAAATGGAACAGTAAAATTCCCCTGTTTACC
This sequence comes from Bombina bombina, assembly GCF_027579735.1. Lineage (NCBI taxonomy): Eukaryota > Metazoa > Chordata > Amphibia > Anura > Bombinatoridae > Bombina > Bombina bombina. Next base: position 93,566 of record NW_026512600.1, on the reverse strand, counting down.
CTGTAAAGTCTAAAGCATCAGACAGTAATATCTTCATAACAGACTTTATCCTCTGACTTCCAAGCTGTATAGATATAAATGTCAGGCTAGCTGTGAGAGTGTTAGGGTGACCCATCAACAGTGGTGTAACATGCTGCCTTATCCCACTCCAGTTGCCAAGAGGCCCGAGCAGGGAGGGATGAATTGTAATCTCTGCACACCAAGGAAGTTCATCATGGGCCTTTTATATAGGAAGGAGGTAGAAATTGGCAAGGCTCCGTTGCAAAATGGGGTTTCCACAGATCTCAGGTGTCGGTCATTGTCAGAGCTCCTCTTCTCTATGTGACAGGCAGCACCTAAGGTAGTGTGCACCATCAGGCTCGGTCCGGATTCTAGTGGTTTAGCACCAATAGCTAGGGAGCTGTCACAAGTGTCTCTATCGGCACTATACGCTACAGGAGCAGCTGTATCCCCCATCTCCTCGAGACCTCCACTGCCACTGGAGCATGAAGCGGGTTTCTCTACTTGGGCGGATGACTGTCGTGGCGACCGGACATCACTGTCCAAAGAAGCAGAGTGGTGAGTGCCCGTGCACGGGAAATTCAGATCACGGCTGTTCTCGGGTCCACGCAGTGTAAGTGAGGGAGAGCCTGCTGATGTTATGCGACTGAGGTTTTTTACACACTATGGCCCCCTCTCGCTAAATCCGCTCTCCTCTCTCACAGGACTCCAGTCTGAGATAATTTCTGCTCTCAGTAGGAGGAATTGCGCATCTAGCTTGTCTCCCAACTGCTGCAAAAGTAAAATGATCTCCGCCATATTGGGCCTGAATTCGCTCTATAATGGTATAGAAGACCCACTAAATGAATAGCGTTATGGGTATATATACTGAGCGAAATTGTAGCGTATAGGAGTAGAGCTGCTGCTTCACAAGGCCATCGCTGCTTATGTTCCACACTGATCCATAGCTCCTCAAGCTATAGTGTACAATGCCGCGTGGTTATCTTCAGATTAGAGAACTGAATCTTCTATAGTTTTCTGCACTTCCAGCGATCTTTGCATTCATTAAGTGGGGTTATCCTGTTAAAATCTTAGTGTCCACAGCTTTTTGTAAGAAAATACGCAGTTAAAGGCGGTTTGAAAGTATCAACATTATTGTAAATTTAAACAACAACATTTTTAAATCATTTTGCTAGTGTAATCTAATTTCATTTTCAATCAGGCCTGTGTGTCAGGCTCACACAGCATAGACTGTGGTTAATTGCTCTGTGCCACCACTGATATCTGTTTAACAAACATTAGTGTAAATTTAAAAAAAAATAAAACCTTTAAAATCATTTTGCTAGTGTAATCTAATTTCATTTTCTATCAGACCTGTGTGTCAGTCTCACACAGCATATACTGTGGTTAATTGCTGTGCCATCCACCACTCATATCTGCTTAACATTATTGTAAATTTAAAAAAAAAATAAAATAATAATTTTGCTAGTGTAATCTAATTTAATTTCCCATCAGGCCTGTGTGTCAGGCCCACATCATATAGTGTGATTAATAGCTCGTTTTTCCACCACTTATATCTGGTGTAACATTAGTGTAATTTTTTTTTTTATTTTTTTTTTACATCAGTCCTCTTCTAGTGTTATTTAATTTTAGTTGCCAGGCCAGCCTGCCACTAGTGCCAGCCTGTGTGTCAGGCTGCCAGCACATACTGTGCCTACTTCTATCCTGAGTGCCATCACTCCTATCTGTTGTAACATTACTGTAACTTTAAAAAAAAACAAAAAAAAACTTTTACATCAGTCTGCTATTGTTATTTAATTGCAGTTGCCTATCTGCCAGCGTGTGTGCCAGGCCCACATTCCAACTAGTGCCACAAATCATATTTGTTATAACAGTAGTGTAAATATTTAAAATAAAAACTTTTTTGACGGTGAATCATCAGTCTGCTAGTGCAATTGAATTGCAGTTGCCTGCCTGCCAGCGTGTGTGCCAGTCCCACTTGCCAACTAGTGCCACCAATCATATTTATTCTAACAGTATTGTAAATATTTAAAATAAAAACTTTTTTGACTGAGAAACATCAGTCATCTAGTGTAATCTAATTGCAGTTGCCTTCCTCCCAGCGTGTGTGCCAGGCCCACTTGCCAACTAGTGCCACCAATCATATTTGTTATAACAGTAGTGTAAATATTTAAAAAAAAAATATTTTTGACTGTGAAAGATCAGTCTGCTAGTGTAATCTAATTGAAGTTGCCTGCCAGCGTGTGTGCCAGGCCCACTTGCTGCCAACTATTGCCACCAATCATATTTGTTATAACAGTTTTGAAAATATTTAAAATCAAAACTTTTTTGACTGTGAATCATCAGTCTGCTAGTGCAATTGAATTGCAGTTGCCTGCCTGCTAGCATGTGTGCCAGGCCCACTTGCCAACTAGTGCCACCAATCATATTTGTTGTCACAGTACTTTTAATATTTAAAAAATAAACATTTTTGACTTTGAAACATCAGTCTGTTTTTTTGTGTCAGGCTCACAGCGTATACTGTTCCCACTTGCCCAGTGCCACCACTCATAATTTGTTTAATAGTATTGTAAGTTTGCATTTAAAAAAAAAATGACAGGCAGAGGCAGGCCACCCCGCAGGTGCTGTCGTGGTCGTGGTGCTGTGATTCCTTTAGATCCTACAACTATGCACATTCTTCAGAGGCCAGGTGCCAGGGACGCGAAAAGTTCTGAAGAGGACCTAGTTGAATGGCTAACACAGGACACCCAATCTTCTACAGCTTCTGCTCCTAGTCCTAACCTTGACGCACCATTTTTGGGCAACTCTTCTCAAGTGACCAGTGCCACTCACCCGCCTGTCACCACCACCAACACTAGCACCACAGCCGCTTCACTTGATCTGTCAGAGGAGGTATTGACACATCAGTTGGAAGAAATGAGTGATGCGCAACCATCATTGACAGAGGATGTTGATAACAGTGATATGTCTCAGTCAGGCAGCATTACAGACATGGAGGTACGGTGTGATGATGATGATGATGTTGTACCCGCTGCTGCTTCCTTTGTTGATGTGTCAGATACAAGTGAAGCGGTTGATGATGATGTGTCCGTGGATGTCACGTGGGTGCCTGCTAGAAGAGAAGAAGAAGAGGGGGAAAGTTCAGATGGGGAGACAGAGAGGAGGAGGAGACGAGTTGGAAGCAGGGGGAGGTCGTTGCAAGGAGCTAGTGGCACAGTCAGACAGCATGCATCGGCACCCGGGGTCAGCCAGACAGCACGCCGATGCCAATCAATGCATGCTGTTGACACCACCAGAATGCCGTCATCGCAGAGCTCCGCAGTGTGGCATTTTTTTTGTGTGTCTGCCTCTGACAACAGCAATGCCATTTGCAACCTGTGCCAAAAGAAACTGAGTCGTGGGAAGTCCACCTGGTCTCACATCACAAATGCCGATGGGAAGAACACATGAGTAGAAGCAGCACACAAACTCAAAGCCGCCATCCTCCTCCTGGTCCAGCATCTTCAGCCACATCAACCACTGCTGTCCTGCTTGCCCCCTCTCAACCATCCTCCACATAGCAGTTCCTGGTCATCTGCCCACAGTCAGGTGTCTGTCAAGGACATGTTTGAGCGTAAGAAGCCAATTTCCCAAAGTCACCCCCTTGCCCGGCGTCTGACAGCTGGCTTGTCTGAACTCTTAGCCCGCCAGCTTTTACCATACAAGCTGGTGGAGTTGAGGCTTTCAAAAAATTTGTATCTATTGGGACACCGCAGTGGAAGGTACCTGGCCGAAATTTATTTTCACAAAAGGCAATCCCAAACCTGTACGAAAGGAAGTAATGACATGTCTGGCACACAGCGTTGGGGCAAGGGTCCATATGACCACTGATAGCTGGTCTACAAAGCATGGTCAGGGCATGTATATCACCTACACTGCGCATTGGGTAAACCTGCTGACATCTGACAGGCATGGAATGCGTGGCTCTGCAGAGGAGTTGGTGACACCGCCATGACTTGCAGGCAGGCCTGCTGCTACCTCCTCTACTCCTCCTACTCCATCCTCTTCCATAACCTCTTCCTCGGCTGAGTCCTCTTCTGCTGCTGTGTCTTGCTCCACATCAACAGCACCCCCCCAGCTCCCCAGGTACTATTCAACATCCCGGATACGGCAGTGTCACGCCATCTTGGGGTTGACTTGTCTGAAAGCCGAGAGTCACACCGCACCAGCACTCCTGTCCGCCCTGAACGCACAGGTGGATCAGTGGCTGACTCTGCACCAACTGGAGATTGGCAAGGTTGTTTCTGACAATGGAAGTAATTTGGTGGCGGCATTGAAATTGGGCAAGTTGACACATGTGCTGTGCATGGCACATGTGTGTAATCTGATTGTACAATGCTTTGTGCATAAGTACCCAGGCTTACAGGACATCCTGAAGCAGGCCAGGAAGGTGTGTGGCCATTTCAGGCGTTCCTACACGGCCATGGCGCACTTGTCCGATATCCAGCGTCGAAACAACCTGCCAGTGAGGAGCTTGATTTGCGACAGCCCGACACTGTGGAATTCAACACTCCTAATGTTCGACCGCCTGCTCTAACAAGAAAAAGCTGTTAATGAGTATTTGTATGACTGGGGTGCTAGGACAGCCTCTGGGGAGCTAGGGATTTTTTTTCCAAATTACTGGACGCTCATGCACAATGCCTGTGGGCTCATGCGTCCTTTTGAGGAGGTGACAAACCTTGTCAGTCGCACCGAAGGCACCACCAGCGACATCATACCATTTGTTTTCTTCCTGGAGCGTGCCCTGCGAAGAGTGCTGGATCAGGCCATAGATGAGCATGAAGAGGAAGAGTTGTGGTGTCCATCACCACCAGAAACAGCCTTATCAGCATCGCTTGCTGGACCTGCGGCAACGCAGGAAGAGGATTGTGAGGAAGAGGAGTCAGAGGAGGAATGTGGCTTGGAGGAGGAGGAAGAAGACCAAGCACAACAGGCATCCCAGGGTGCTCGTTGATGTCATCTATCTGGTACCCGTAGTGTTGTACGTGGCTGGGGGGAAGAAGATACCTTCAGTGACATCAGTGAGGACGAGGAACGGGACATGATTAGCTCGGCATCCAAACTTGTGCAAATGGGGTCTTTCATGCTGTCGTGCCTGTTGAGGGACCCTCGTATAAAAAAGCTGAAGGAGAACGACCTGTACTGGGTGTCCACACTACTAGACCCCCGGTATAAGCATAAAGTGACTGAAATATTACCAAATTCCCGCAAGTCGGAAAGGATGGAGCAGTTCAAAAATAAATTAAAAACTATGCTTTACACAGTGTAAAAGTGTGATGTCACAGCACAATGGGAATCTAACAGGGGAAGAGATGAAAGTAATCCTCCTCCTCCTCCCACGGCGGCAAGGACAGGACGCTTTCCTGACATGTTGTTGATGGAGGACATGCGGACCTTTTTAACTCCTATGCATCGCCAGAGCCTTTCGGGATCCAGCCTCAGAGAAAGACTCAACTGACAGGTAGCAGACTACCTAGCATTAACTGAGGATCTCGACACTCTGAGGAGCAATGGACCCCTTGATTACTGGGTGTGCAGGCTTGACCTGTGGCCTGAGCTATCCCAATTTGCAATCGAACTTCTGGCTTGCCCCGCTACAAGTGTCCTGTCAGAAAGGACCTTCAGTGCAGCAGGAGGTTTTGTCACTGAGAAGAGAAGTCGCCTAGGTCAAAAAAGTCTTGATTATCTCACCTTTATTAAAATGAATGAGGGATGGATCCCGAAGGGACTGACATTGGGCGATACATTTGAGTAAAAAAGGCCTGATGATGAGATGAGCTGCCTTGGGCTACAAATGGTACACACGCTGGCGTATTTTTTCTTAGAATGCAGGATGACTTGCGTGACTTATCCGCCAACAACTAGTGTTCAACCCGCAAGGTTTTAGGGCACTTTCTAACTGTTTTACAAACATCAATTTTTCTGGCCGCTGCTACAGCAACGGCTGCAACAATACCGAATTTTTCAGGCATTTGGACATGCCTAATTTTTCTGGCCTCTGGTGCTGCACTGTGGCTACAGAACTTAAACCAAAAAACGGCACATAACAGTGATGAAACTGTTAAGAATAGTACTCAGTCATTAACACACCACTCATATCTGGTGGCACAGTAGATTGCACGCGCAGTGCCCCAAATTTGAAGTAGGAGGACCGACCAAGCATCTTTTTCCATCTCACGGTTCTGAAAAAAAAAATATCTATGGGTTCCTAAAAACTATGCCATACCTGTACTTGATTGTGCAAAAGGATGTCATATGTGGTGTTTCATGCTGTTGTGCCTGTTAAGGGTCATGGACCATCGTATAAAAAAGCTGAAGGAGAACGACCTGTACTGGTGTCCAAGCATGGTTTTTTGTTCAATTTCCCGGTTCCTAAAAGTTATCTCCGGGTTCCTAAAATCAATGCGATATCTGTAATCTATTGTGCAAAAGGATGGCATATGTGGTGTTTCATGCTGTTGTGCCTGTTGAGGGTCGTGGGCCATCGTATAAAAAGGCTGAAGGAGATCGACCTGTACTGGGTGTCCGAGGATGTTTTTTGTTCAATTTCCCGGTTCCTAAAACTTATCTCCGGGTTCCTAAAATCAATGCCATATCTGTAATCTATTGTGCAAAAGGATGGCATATGTGATGTTTCATGCTGTTGTGCCTGTTGAGGGTCGTGGGCCATCGTATAAAAAGCATGAAGGAGAACGACCTGTACTGGGTGTCCAAGCATGTTTTTTTGTTCAATTTCCCGGTTCCTAAAAATTATGTCCGGGTTCCTAAAATCGATGCCATCCCTGTACTCTATTGTGCTAAAGGATGGCATATGTGGTGTTTCATGCTGTTGTTTCTGTTGAGGGTCGGGGACCCTCGTCTAAAAAGGCTGAAGGAAAACAACCTGTACTGGGGGTCCAAGAATGTTTTTCTATCTCCCGGTTCCTAAAAATTATGTCCGGGTTCCTAAAATTGATGCCATCCCTGTACTCTATTGTGCTAAAGGATGGCATATGTGGTGTTTCATGCTGTTGTTTCTGTTGAGGGTCGGGGACCCTCGTCTAAAAAGGCTGAAGGAGATCGACCTACACTGGGGGTCCAAGCATCTTTTTCCATCTCCCGGTTCCTAAAAATTATCTCTGGGTTCCTAAAATCAATGTCATATCTGCAATCTATTGTGCAAAAGGATGCCATATGTGGTGTTTCATGCTGTTGCGCCTGTTGGGGGTCGTGGACCCTCGTATAAAAAGGCTGAAGGAGAATGACCTGTACTGGGTGTCCAAACATCTTTTTTCATCTCCCGGATGTAACGTTACTCCACTAGGGGGTCTCCCTTCCTCTGTCCAAACACAGGGGTGGCCACCATATAGTGGGACCAGAGATATAGTTGCTGAGACCAGGGTCAAGCCAGCAGGTGTATCTCCCGCAGCTGGGCTGGTCTCAGTGGACTCCCAGTCAGGTAGCATCCTCTCTGCACTGCAGCTCTTTCTTGGCAGGTATCGTCCCCTCTGCCTGTCTGCTTCTATGCAGGAATAAATCCACCTGCCAGGCTGCTTCTTGGCAGGAATTGATCCCTCTGCCTCCAAATAGTGGGACCAGGGCTATCGTTGCTGAGACCGGGGTCAAGCCAGCGGCTGTATCTCCCCCATCTGGGCTGGTCTCAGTGGGCTCCCAGGCAGGTAGCGTCCCCTCTGCCTTTCTGCTTCTAGGCAGGAATAGATCCCTCTGCCTCACTGCACACTTCCAGCAGGTATCATGCCCTCTGGTTTCTTATAGGCATGAATTGATCCCTCTGCCTTGCTGCTCCTTTCAGGTAGGCCAGCTCTTTGCATACAGGCCCACATACTCTGTAACCAATCTCTCTTGCAGGGAGAGGTGCAGCCAGAATGCAGGGTCAGAACCTCGGCAACTGGTATACCTGAAAGAATCAAACAGCACAAAAAGGCAAAGACCCCAACCTGTACTCCATTATGCAAAAGGAAGTAACCTTACCATGGTTCCCTGACCGCACGTCTTGTAATACTCTGTCATTGAAATTATATATCTATCAAATCTATCTATCTATTTATCTATCTAATCTATCAATCGATCTAATCTATCTATCTATCAATCGTATGTATCAAATATATATTGCATCTATCGATCTCTGTATTTCTTATCTATCAAATGTATATTGCAACTTTTGATCTGCCTTGCTGCTCCTTTCAGGAAGGCCAGCTCTTTGCATACAGGCCCACAGACTCTGTAACAGATCCCTCTTTTAGGGAGAGCTGCAGCCATAATGCAGGGTCAGAACCTCTGCAACTGGTATACTTGATTGTGCAAAAGGAAGTAACCTTACTATGGTTCCCTGACCGCACATCTTGTTGTTATATTTGGTGAGGGTAATCAGGCAGGCCAGATAGACCTCCCCCGATAGGGGGAGTAAAAGGGATTAAAGTGCTAAGAATAGTACTAATATAAACACAACCTAGTTACCATGGGTCCCAGACCGCATGTCTTATTATATTTTGTCAGGGTAATCATGCAGGCCATATAGACCTCCCCCGATAGGGGGAGTAACAGGGATTAAAGTGCTAAGAATAGTACTACTTAAAACACAACCTAGTTACCATGGGTCCCAGACCGCATGTCTTATTATTATATTTTGTCAGGGTAATCATGCAGGCCATATAGACCTCCCCCGATAGGGTGAGTGACAGGTATTAAACTAATAAGAACAGTACTACTTAACACACCCTAGTTACCATGGGTCCCAGACCGCATGTATTTGGTGAGGGTAAATCAGGCAGCTCGTATAGACCTCCCCCGATAGGGGGAGTAAAAGGGATTAAAGTGCTAAGAATAGTACTAATATAAACACAACCTAGTTACCATGGGTCCCAGACCGCATGACTTGTTGTTATATTTGGCGAGGGTAATCAGGCAAGCCGTATAGACCTCCCCCGATAGGGGGAGTAAAAGGGATTAAAGTGCTAAGAATAGTACTAATATAAACACAAACTAGTTACCATGGGTTCCAGACCGCATGTCTTGTTGTTATATTTGGTGAGGGTAATCAGACAGGACGTATAGACCTCCCCCGATAGGGTGAGTAACAGGTATTAAACTAATAAGAACAGTACTACTTAACACAACCTAGACCGCATGTCTTGTTGTTATATTTGGTGAGGGTAATCAGGCAAGCCATATAGACCTCCCCCGATAGGGGGAGTAAAAGGGATTAAAGTGCTAAGAATAGTACTAATATAAACACAACCTAGTTACCATGGGTCCCAGACCGCATGTCTTGTTGTTATATTTGGTGAAGGTAATCAGGCAGGCCGTACAGACCTCCCCCGATAGGGTGAGTAACAGGTATTAAACTAATAAGAACAGTACTACTTAACACAAACTAGTTAGCATGGTTCCCAGACAGCATGTCTTGTTGTTATATTTGGTGAGGGTAATCAGGCAGGCCGTATAGACCTCCCCCGATAGGGGGAGTTACAGGGATTAAAGTGCTAAGAATAGTACAACTTAACACAACCTAGTTACCATGGGTCCCAGACCGCATGTCTTGTTGTTATATTTGGTGAGGGTAATCAGGCAGGCTGTATAGACCTCCCCTGATAGGGGGAGTAAAAGGGATTAAAGTGCTAAGAATAGTACTAATATAAACACAACCTAGTTACCATGGGTCCCAGACCGCATGTCTTGTTTTTATATTTGGTGAGGGTAATCAGGCAGGCCGTATAGACCTCCCCCGATAGGGTGAGTAACAGGTATTAAACTAATAAGAACAGTACTACTTAACACAACCTAGTTACCATGGGTCCCAGACAGCATGTCTTGTTGTTATATTTGGTGAGGGTAATCAGGCAGGCCGTATAGACCTCCCCCGATAGGGGGAGTTACAGGGATTAAAGTGCTAAGAATAGTACAATTTAACACAACCTAGTTACCATGGGTCCCAGACCGCATGTCTTGTTGTTATATTTGGTGAGGGTAATCAGGCAGGCCGTATAGACCTCCCCCGATAGGGGGAGTAAAAGGGATTAAAGTGCTAAGAATAGTACTAATATAAACACAACCTAGTTACCATGGGTCCCAGACCGCTTGTCTTGTTGTTATATTTGGTGAGGGTAATCAGGCAGGCCGTATAGTCCTCCCCCAATCGGGGGAGTTACAGGGATTAAAGTGCTAAGAATAGTACTACTTAACACAACATAGTTACCATGGCTCCCAGACCGCATGTTTTATTATTATACTTTGTCAGGGTAATCATGCAGGCCATATAGACCTCCCCCGATACCGGGACTAACAGGTATTAAAGTGCTAAGAACAGTACTACTTAACACAACCTAGTTACCATGGGTCCCAGACAACAAGTTTTGTTGTTATACTTTGTCAGGGTAATCATGCAGGCCATATAGACCTCCCCCGATAGGGGGAGTAAAAGGGATTAAAGTGCTAAGAATAGTACTACTAAACACAACCTAATTACCATGGGTCCCAGACCGCATGTCTTGTTGTTATACTTTCTCAGGGTAATCATGCAGGCCATATAGACCTACACAGATAGGAGGAGTAACATGGATTAAAGTGCTAAGAATAGTACTAATATAAACAAAACCTAGTTACCATGGGTCCCAGACCGCATGTCTTGTTGTTATAATTTGTCAGGGTGATCATGCAGGCCATATAGACCTCCCCCGATAGGGGGAGTTATATGGATTAAAGTGCTAAGAATAGTACTACTTAACACAATCTAGTTACCATGGCTCCCAGAACGCATGTTTTATTATTATACTTTGTAAGGGTAATTATATATCTATCAAATTGATCTATTTATCTTCTATTGATTCTATCTAACTATCAATCTATGTATATCTATCTATCAAATCTATCTATCTCGTGGCCGGACTGATTTGAGACAGCCACTTGTGTTTAGACCAAATTTGAAGTAGGAGGACAGACCAATCATCTTCTTCCATCTCCCTGTTCCAAAAATGCAGCCCATATAGACCTCCCCCGATAGGGGGAGTAACAGGTATTAAACTGCTAAGAATAATACTACTTAACACACCACGGGTCAGAGCGGCAGAGCCAGGAGCCGGGAGAGGAGACAGTCGGTCTCTCTCCCCAGCAGCAGAGCCATCCCCTGGGAGCGGAGGTAGTCGTCCTCCCTCCCGTAAGCTGAACCCCTGCCTGGGAGAGGAGACAATCGGTCTCCCTCCCCAGCGGCAGAGCCAGGAGCCGGGAGAGAAGATAGTCAGTCTCTCTCCCCAGCGGCAAAGCCATCCCCTGCGAGCGGAGGTAGTCTTCCTCCCTCCCCGTAAACAGAACCCCTTCCCGGGAGAGGAGACAGTTGGTCTCTCTCCCCAGCGGCAGAGCCAGGAGCCGGGAGAGGAGACAGTCGGTCTCTCTCCCCAGCGGCAGAGCCAGGAGCCAGGAGAGGAGACAGTCGGTCTCTCTCCCCAGCGGCAGAGCCATCCCCTGGGATCGGAGCTAGTCGTCCTCCCTCTACTTACAGAGAAGCCCTTGCAGGGAGAGACGGGTATCGATATCTCTCCCTCTCTCCCCAGTGGCCGAATCCCTTTCAGGGAGAGGAAACAGTCGGTCTCTCTCCCCAGCGGCAGCACAGTTTCCCATGGAGCGGAGGTAGCAGACCTCCCTCCCCAGCAGTAGATCTCCTTCTCGGGAGAGGAGACAGATGGTCTCTCCCCTTAGTAGCTTGGCAGGGTCTATACCCTTTTCTTGTCCTGGAGTATATCTCACAGGGGGCAGGCCAGGGTGGTACCCTCTCATGCAGTTGATGCCACAAGTTTGGGCACCCGAGTTTTGCCTGCCCCACCAAGGAGCAACTTCCACCAACAGTCTGGGGAGGGTATACAGCCGGGAAACCGGTACTGGCTTTGTTTGTGGGTGGGTCGGCCGGTACTCAACAGAGTGTCACAGAGGAAAACAGTTTGGCCATGGAACTTAAGGACACTGGAACTTGTGGAACAGCAATTGTTTGGGAGCCGGCCTTAGCAAACTTGGGATTTTGCATTTTGTGACTATCCCTGCGCCCAGGGCGCAGGGTATAAACGCCAGCAGAAACCCCCCAGGATGCCCCAAGCTCAGGAGAGATGGGATAACCTCTCTCAGCAACCGAGAGGTGGAGGGCCACTGTCGGACAGCCCCAGGCCAACCCGTTAAGGGTCTAGCCGGGTCTGCCGAACTGGAGGGGGGAAGTGTCATGGATATCAGACGGCTAAGTAAGGCTACCCCCACCCCCCTACAACCTCACCCCTGTTGTTTCTCAGTGGTTTTGGGCTTCTCATAGCAACCACCATCTCTGGAAGCTGTTTGTTTGCTTTGTGTTGGCTTGTTTTTGTGTTCAGAGAAAAGTTGGTGTATGACCAGCAAAATCCTCCTAGGCTGACCGGGCTCCTGGAACTCCCGGTTGGCCGCCTTACAATGGACACCCACCTAACCCCTCTCAGGCTGGCCATGCTCCTGGAACTCCCGATCGACCACAGGACAGCAGAACACCCGCAAATTTTAACCCAGGTCACTCCAGCAACCATGTTCCCCAGAGCTCCGCTCTTTTGGGGATTAGTAGCCCCTGGAGAGTACAAGGGGTGGGAAAATTGCCGGATGGGGAGCTCCTTTGGGAACCGGGGGTTTTGGACACCCCTAACCCCATAAATTCTTCGGACTGTAACTCCGGTCCCCAGTAACAAATCATGCTGATTTTTGGACTGTGAAATCTGGGGACGAGAGCTTTAAAATGAGCCGCCACATCACCGGGATCACCCCCGAAACCGCCACCCATATGTATTGGGAATCGGATTATGTGGGACTGTGGCTCCTATGGAGGTGCCGGGCTGTCTGGAGGGGCGGGAATGGCGGGAAAAAAGTGGGATTGTCCAGGGTCTTATCAAGATGAGCTGACTGTATAAAAGGAGTGTGTGTTTTCAATAAAATCAGTTCCTGTTAAACCTTAATGCTATGCTGTCTAGTTATTTGGGTTTGCTCCAGCTAAAAATCACTTTTCCTGGGCTACATAGCAGCCTGTTCCAGGCAGAGGAAGGAGACTCTGACAGAGCTACCTAGTCTGGTAGCTGGAGTCTGCTACAGGGTGGGAACCTGAGTACTGGTGCTGTCAGGCATCAGGGGTGGCAACAGGCTGTGGTCACTTGCCAGCTACATAGCTGCAATCGGCAGGGACGAAGCAGGACCCGTTTAGTGTCACAAGGCAGGACCCGTTTAGTGTCACAAGGCCCTTTTAAGGGCTGGTAATAGAGCTGATTACTTTTTGTAATTTAGTTTAGGGTAGGGACTTTTTTATTTCGGGGGGGCTTTGTTATTTTATTAGGGGGCTTAGATTAGGTGTAATTAGTTTAAAATTTAGTTTAGTGTATTTAATTATATTTTAGTTTAGATAATTGTAGTTTATTTAATTAATCTATTGATAGTGTAGGTGTATTTGTAACTTAGGTTAGGATTTATTTTACAGGTAATTTGGTAATTATTTTAACTAGGTAGCTATTAAATAGTTAATAACTATTTAATAGCTATTGTACCTAGTTAAAATAAATACCAAGTTACCTGTAAAATAAATATAAACCCTAAAATAGCTACAATGTAATTATTAGTTATATTGTAGCTATATTAGGGTTTATTTTATAGGTAAGTATTTAGATTTAAATAGGAATAATTTAGTTAATATTATTAATATTAATTAGATTTATTTTAATAATAATTACATTAGGGGGTGTTAGGGTTAGACTTAGGTTTAGTGGTTAATCATTTTAATATAGGTGGCGGTGGTGTAGGGGGATTAGATTAAGGGTTAATCATTTTAATATAGGTGGCGGTTGTGTAGGGGCTCACATTAGGGGGTTATCATTTTAATATAGGTGGCGTCGGTGTAGGGGGATTAGATTAGGGGTTAATCATTTTTTTTTTTTTTTTAAATAATTTTTTATTGAGGTAATGCACAAAAACACAAAGCAAACATATGTCCAGATATAAGACAGGTCTGTGAATGAAGATTTAAGCTGTATACATTAGCTATGTCATAAATCCAACATATAGTGATTAAATTCTGGCTAAGAGTACAAAATTATGTCCACAATGTGAACTGTAGGATGTATAGTATACAGAGATAGAGGTAGAGATATGAGACTTACATAGAACTGAGATGATTAACTGGCGCATATGGTGAAGCAACCTCATTTTATAACCTTTAGCTTATAGAGGATAAGGATGGTCCCCATCTTACTGCGAAGACTCTAAAATGGTGTATTATTTCAGGGTGAGTTATGGCAAGATGGAGTTAGTGAGAAGGTTTAATTTTGGGGAGAGGGGGGATTCAGCGGACAGGAGCCACTCTGGTTAAAAAAAAAGGGATAACAAAGGTGGGGGGGGAGCGTGTCTAGATGTGTGAGAGGTGTGGGATTGTTATTATGGATTAGTGGAACCATTATTGATCTCTTAAGCTTAATTTATTGGGGTGGGCAGAAAGGTGGTTGTAGCCTGGATTACTCTAGAAATATTCACAGTCCCTCTGGGGTCTTACTAAAACTATAATCCAAGAACACGACTAGGCAAGAATGACCAAGGGTATGCTATGTGTGTAATAGCTTATAATGTGATGTTATGAGAGGTGCGTGTGTGGCATGTTAGCTGTATATTGATCTAAAGAAGGGGTAATGTGACCGTAGGAGGGGGTCCAGAAGTAGAGTGTCTGTTCAATAGTCTATGTTGTCTAGTTGAAAATGAGTAAAATATAACCTGAACTAAGCAAACTGTATACATGTATTTAATGTCTCCAATCTTAGAAACCAAATGTCACCAAGAATGAAGGGTTATAGTATGGTGCTGGTATATATTTCCATGTAGACCATGGGATGATCGTTTGTCATACAAAGGGCTCTATGAATTAGATTAGTTAATTATCTATAAAGGGGGACAAAACACAGGATAAATGTTAAGAGGAAAAAGTAACCATACCTTCATGTGTGAGTGGGTAGCACTATGGTTCGTGTGGCAATTGAGAAGGGGAGCGGGGAAAAGCTGTTTTAAGTAATTGTGGGAGGGGGGAAGCCATGTCCAGAGAGTTATATAACTGGATGAATATTGGTCTACATAGAAATATGGGGTATGTCGTCTAAGGGGAAGCATAGAGATTGGGTATGGAGGGGAGGCAAATACACTACTATTATGAGGTAAGGAAGGTTACAGGTGTGTATGGGATGCTGTGGACCGAGTAGAGTGGAAATGAGAAAAAAAAAACAATGTGGTATATGGTGTTCAGTATGGGGCAATGAAATATTACCAAGATGAGCTGGATAAAAGCATAAAATATTGGAGGGAATAGTTTGTGAATTAAAACCCCCAGTGATGAATAAATATAGATAACATATATAGTGCAGTGGGGCTATTTCTGGACTCCACATTTTGTAGTAAATAAGAATAGAGAGTAAAATGATTATAAAGCTTATGCACAGTTTGGCCCTCTGAGATAATAAGGTGGGGTGCTGGGAATATGGAATATAAACAATTGACAGCAGTAGATAGATACATAAGCATATATGGATGAGCAAGGCTATGCTCTTACGTAGAAGGATTATTCTATAGTACAAGTAGTATGAGTCAGATGAAGTAACATTTTAAACGAATATAACTGTGACCTTTAGGCAATAAAAACTTATATAAGCTACATACATAATAAATCCCCTCTGATAACATGCAACATATATACAAGTCAGCTTCAGGTCATCAAACCAGAGTACATCTCAAGTTATCAGCTATCATCATATAGTAACACTGTCCTCCTTAGAGTGTCCACATAATAGAGTGTGCAATGTTTCAGAGCTGTGGGTGCCTCAAGCCATTACAGCACACCAGGCATAGAAAATATATCTAACCTATTCCAACTCTGCTATTATGTCCATAGAGGAGACCTATAAATATGATTTCCCAGGATTCCACATTTATATATTGATGAGACTGAGTGAAATTATTCTCCCCTGTAGCTTTCCAGTTCTCCCGGTAAAGCCCTGCGAGCAAAGCCCTATGAATGGGGTAGTACAAAGAAGCGATAGTGGGGAAGAATGCCCAGTCCTGGCATGTGATTTTTAAGGGGCGTTTGTCAAGTGTTCGTAGGGTCAGTTGAGTTCTCCTTTGCTGTACATGGGGTGGCTTTCTCAAAAGGGGTTGTGCTGTGTACTTATCTGTTGAGGATCTAGACTCTGTACCAGTGATGGTCGGCCACCCCACCACAGGATCTAGCGGAGAAGCAGCAACCCCAGAACACTCAGCTGACCATCTACGCTGCTGATTACCAGGGCTTACTGATAGATGAGTCACCTTAGTCGACCTGAGATGGCTACCGGAACACTTATCCTGCTCAGTCATGGACCGGCCCTCAGAGATAGCGGTCAGGTTTGTCGGGGGGGGTGACATTCCCCCTTCCTTTCTGTAACGGGTGATAAATTGGTTGATTAGCCTCTTGACATGGCGGAACCGGCTCTCCCTTTCGTAGCATAGAGATATGAAGCCGCAAGTCAGCATACTGTAAGTCCATGGTATGTTCCAGAGCGGTGAGCGCTGCAATGACAACAGCCTCCATTTTGACTCGATGTTGCGTGCGTGTTCGAGTATGACCCTCTTCTTTATCACAGGGAGATGAAGCCGAATTGGTTGGTGTACTCTCACTTACAGTACCGCGTATAAGGGATTAGGTTGTTTAATGGCGAATGTGGTAGTTATGGTAGTCGGAACGCCGGGAGAGGATAATCAAAGTCCTGCGTCTCAGGGCCTTAATATATCAGATCGAAAGAAAGGCATGAGAAATATCTCAGAGCTTGGTATCATCGTGGTCAGCAAGTCCTGGTGTAAATAGTTGACCAAAAGTTTGCCGTTAATACTGTGTGGTTTCTTATAAAATGTGAGAAAATTACAGTCTCATGCTGGAGCTCTCTGAGTCTGCTTCCTCTCCCGGCGCTGCCTGGACACGCCCCCCGAGGGGTTAATCATTTTAATATAGGTGCGGCGGTGTAGGGGGATTAGATTAAGGGTTAATCATTTTAATATAGGTGGTGGTTGTTTAGGGGCTCACATTAGGGGGTTATCATTTTAATATAGGTGGCGGCGGTGTAGGGGGATTAGATTAGGGGTTAATCATTTTAATGTAGGTGGCGGCGGTGTAGGGGCTCACATTAGGGGATAATGTAGTTTAAATAAGTAGCGGCGGAGTAGGGGCTCACATTAGGAGGTTATCATTTTAATATAGGTGGCGACGGGGTAGGGGCTCACATTAGGGGGTAATGTAGTTTAAATAGGTGGCAGCAGGGTATGGGCTCACATTAGGGGGTTATCATTTTAATATAAGTGGCGGCGGAGTAGGGGGATTAGATTAGGGGTTAATAATTTTAATGTAGGTGGCGGCGGTGTAGGGGCTCACATTAGGGGGTGATACAGTTATTATAGGTGGCGGTGGGGTCCGGGAGTGGCGGTTTAGGGGTTAATAAATTTATTGTTAGGAGTGAGATGGGGGATTGCGGATAGAGGGGTATACATGTTGGGCTATGTTTGGGAGGCGTGTTAGACAGTTACGGGAGATTTAATATTTTAGTCAGTTTTTGTAGGCGGCGGTAGTTTCTAAAGTGCCGTAAGTCACTGGCGACTCCAGAAATTTGTACATACGCAGATTTCTGGACATCGCTAGTTTGTCAGACTTACGGCACTCTAGCAACTGTTGGCGCCGTATATGTGATAGCTCGCTGTGCGAGCTGAAACTACTGGCGGCGCAGGTTACCACGCTTGCGCCGAAACCTGTGCCGTATATCGGATTGTGCCCCTACAGTGAGTATTGTATAGGCCTGAAAAGCCTTTTTTTTAGTCATGCAAAGGGCTATTAGAGTTCAGATACATTCTCCTTTAATTGGTTATTTAGTAAATGTCATTTAAAAAAGAAAGGCCTAGTTATAGTAAATAAAAGTGTATTGGGAAAAAACACAAATGTGGTTGAGTTAGCCTTTGTTGGAGCTAAAACAAATATTACAGTAGTAACAAATAAATAACCCCCCCACAATGTGAGATCAATCTAACATAGTGGATGTCTCATAAAAAAAAGTCATATTTGATTTATAAAAACACTTGGAGTTCAAAATATATGTCAATTTAAAAAAAAAAAAAAAAATGTGAATTTCGAGGTAAGCTTCAATTTTATGTCAGATATGGCATTGTTCACAGCCTGAGGTAAAAAGTGAAATATAGCTTATTCTCTGCTTTTCACATAAAAAGTGCATGGAATACATCTTAAATGAAATGCATTTAATACATTGTGCTGGTAACAATACATGTATATAATAATAATAAATATATATATATATATATATAGTTTTGAGACAGTTGTTCATTCTTGTGACTGTGCTTCTCTCTATGTGTATTTAATCTCCCTATGGGGAAAAGGGGCAACCAGACATAGACTTCTTGCTCAGTGTGCTTAGAGGAATATGGCTACACCTTACTGACGAGGCCTAATGAAGGCCAAAATGATTGTCTGGGGTTGCTGTGTTCCTTCTTCAGAGAGGAATTGCCTGGTGGAGCCAATAACACAAGGCATATTTGTGCATCCACCAATCAGCAGCTACTGAGCCTATCTAGATATGAATGCTATCTTTCTTTAGAATTATTTATTATTACATTAGGAAATTACTGGTTAACTCAGATCCAGTGTGCAGGTTACACCCACACAGAATGCATGTGTGACCGGCTCATTCTAGAACCAGTTTACCAGCAGCAACCATACCAGTTGCAAATGTCCTACTCAACACAGACTCAGTGTGTAAGCAATACCATGCCTAGTGCCACTGTGTGCCATGCTGAATACAACGCCCAGTATACAAGCAGCACCCTCACACATTGCACCTGTGTGACCTGGAAAACCTAGGTCCAGTGTGGCAGATTTACCAACACCCAATGCATGTTACTTTTGAACATCTGACCCCAGATCCTTTTTAATAGTTTTATTCACCTCCAGTGACCATTTATGACCTGTTGAGCGCATATATTCACTCATGAATTCTAAGGGGGGGGGCAATTAGCACAATAACTGTTCTGCATTACACCCTGATATGGTACTCACATACTGATATTAGAATAATGCAAAGAGCATTTACTGTACTTCTTCCTCTGGTGTTAAGTAATTAGTAAGTACAACTCTGGGTATAATGTAGACCAGTTATTAATCTACTTGTCACCTAGTATTAGTGAGTGGAAGTCTGGGGAGTGTATAATTCTTTGTGTTTAATGTGCTTTTCTACTATTAATGATTAATTAAATATCTGGGTATATAATACATAGCTGCTACTATACTCTGGCTTCGTCTAGTATTTTTAATGCAGATGAGATATTTTGCTCATTGTCCCTCTCAGTGGCGTCACTAGGGGGGGGGCGGGGGGGGCGGGCCGCACCCGGGTGACACAAAGAAATACAATGTTGAGATGCATAGATTATTTTATTAGAGGCTGGCATTTGTGAACATTAGTGGGACTGGGGAAGTTGTAGACACACAATTTTTTTGCCCCTTGAGCCAGTGCTGCAATTTCAACAAATAGTTTTCCTGGCTGCTTTTGCTTGTTTGTACTTTGCTCCTCCCCTGCCCAATTTCACTATGAATGTTGTGGGTGTGCCATGGGGCTTGCAAAGTTGCGCTGCTAGCCTAAACCTGCCTGCCTATCTGTGCTCACTGCTCAGTGACATGCGGCCCAGGGCTGTGCACTGACAGACTTGGAACAGAGTCAGAGAGCAGAATTTTCATAGTTTGTGCGCCTAAACCTTTTCTTCAGTGATTTATTTTAGAGTGCTCTGTTTATCTTTCATTTGATGTTCTGCTGAGCCAGGGAGCAGCTCTAGGCATGAGCTTTATAATTAATGCAGTGCAGTTTACATATTTTGTATGTGTGTGTCTGAGTTTTTGTGTGTCTCAGTGTTTTTGTGTGTGTGTTTTTGTGTGTGTGTCTGAGTTTGTTTCCGAGTGTTTGTGTGTGCATCTGAGTATGTTTTAAGTGTGTCTGAGTGTTTGTATGTGTGTTTGCCTGTGTTTTTGTGTGTGTCTGCTTTCTGGGGGGGGGTGACACCATGACTTACCGCACCGGGTGACACCAACCCTAGTGACGCCACTGGTCCCTCTATCTGTAATCATATGAAATAATAAAAAAAAATAATAATCTTAACTCCTGTTAGTCTTCAGCACTGTTATTATTATATAACTTTGGCACACTACTTTGTCCTGAGAAACCCTATGCCCTGTGTAATGCAGAACAGATACAGTATAGTATTACGGAGTAAATACCTGGGTTGTGCTGTATAACAGAACATATCACGTGACGTTTGTGTTAGTGGCACTCACTTATTCACTATCAGAGCTGGAGCTTCTATACTTTATAACTGTCACGGAACTATTAAATCTAGATGAGTTGTTGAGTATATTTGTGCTTAAAGGGACATTAAACCCACATTTTTTCTTTCGTGATTTAGATAGAGCGTGCCATTTTAAACAACTTTCTAATTTACTTCTATTATCTATTTTGCTTAATTCTCTTGATATTCTTTGCTGAATAGCATATCTAGATAGGCTCAGTAGCTGCTGATTGGTGCCTGCACATAGATGCCTCGTTCTATTGGCTCACCCATGTGCATTGCTATTTTTCTAACAAAGGATATCTAAAAAATAAAGCATATTAGATAATAGAAGTAAATTGTAAAGTTGTTTAAAATTGAATTCTCTTTCTGAATCACGAAAGAAAATTTTTGGGTTTAGTGTCCCTTTAAATGTAAGTAGTTTTACTTTATTTTATACAAAATATAAACATTTTAGGGAGAGAGTGAGGTTTTGCTAGAGGGGTTAGAAAACAAGTGTAAACAAGTATAAATGCACAGTGTGAACAAATAGTTAATAAGTAAATGCAGAAATACATTGTTTTACTATTTAATATATTTCCGTTATTAAGTGCAGTGCAGGTCTAAACCCCCCGATTGGCTGCTTCGCTTTGCTCTCTTCTTAGTGATTGGTTATTGTGACCGTTAAGGTAAATATTTAAAAAGCCCGCCGGTTTTACATATGAACTACAATTTTCAATATAAATAATTACAGCAATTAGTCGGACACGGACTCAGCAGATCGTTAGTGATAAAATGATGAAGACTCAAACAAGACTGCACATGGGGGAGCGATATTTGTCCTGTATGCTGCTTCTATTGTGTGTTCGTGTATAATATGTGGTGATTTAGTAGAATACAATGTTATCTCTCCTTGCCCACAACGGTTATAACAGAGAAGCACAGGAACCATTACACAGAGATAGAGATATATTTTTTACAGTGGGGACAAGAGAATAAGGTTTGAGGTTGAAACAAATGACTCGTCTGTTTGTATAGTTATTTATTAGAAACAATGTATTTGATTCAGCTATAACATTTTACAATTTTATGCAAATGATATACAACGACACCTAAATAGTCAGCTAGGTACAGCTTTTCATTAGGCTTTAGAGTTTGAGGCAGAGAGGGGGGCTTACATGGATCTTAGATTATTAACTATCGCCAAGCTTCATTGTAACCAGAAGTTTTACATTTATCTCTGGTACTACAGAGACTGATCTTACAGAGAACGTTACAATTCAATAATTCCAAATCTTTTTATTAGCTACATTTACAATAAATAAAAAATGCAAAGTAAATACGATTTTTTTTTTTTATTAAAACGTGTATAGTTTAAATGGAATAATCCAGCCAATCAAATTGCGAGAAAGTGAGCCAATTAATGCAGCTCTCAAAACATTCAGGATTTGATTTAATAATGCAATCTATATGTGCCGCACTGTGTATAAAGAGCTGTAGACACGCTGCTGCATAGACATCGCAGGATCAGTTACATACCCTCTAAATATTATAAATGGAAAAAATAAAGTCAAATCCTTTATTGAATTATGTTACTGTATCTATTAATATGCACGTTATGCCTACATTTTGAAAATCATAATCCGTGATACCATTATATAAAGGTCATTATCTAGAAAATATAGTTTAATGCAATTGTTAAGATACGTTACACAGTGTTCCCTAAAGCTGATAGATTAATGGAGCTTTTGTGTATGTGTAACATGGGGCTGTGGGCAAACTAGTGTTTTATCACCTGATTATACTATAGAAGTATGTAGGGCAGTCACATTGCCTCTTAGATTAGGTTATCTGCATTTTTCCTTCGTTTCTCTGCAGAAATGTATAAAGTTAAATAAGTAGTTCATGAAAGATCTGTAGTAACTTACAATATTTGAAAATTAAAATCTAAATCATAAAAAAAAAAAAATAATAGACAACGATCACAGCTCCATATATGAATATATGGGTGGCTCTTAAAAGAGCCTTTGGGTTGGTTGTGTGAATGGGGAAAAAATGCTTAACCCCCGAAGCCGTAGAGAGTGCGGCCCTGGCGTTTCAGAGCATACACCACATCCATAGCGGTTACGGTCTTCCTCTTGGCATGCTCAGTGTAGGTGACGGCGTCTCGGATGACATTCTCCAGGAAGACCTTGAGCACTCCGCGGGTCTCCTCGTAGATAAGTCCGGAGATTCGCTTGACACCTCCCCTACGTGCCAAGCGCCGAATAGCCGGCTTAGTAATGCCTTGGATGTTATCGCGGAGCACTTTACGGTGCCTTTTTGCTCCGCCTTTTCCTAGTCCTTTGCCTCCTTTACCGCGTCCAGACATTGTAAATTCAATGAGTAAACTGATTCCGAAAAAGCCAAAGCGCCTCCTTATATGGTACTGACGAGAACCTGATTTGGAACTGAAAGGTGTTTTTTTTTTTACTTGCCTTTTCTGATTGGCTGATTTATTGTATCATCTTCTGGTTGGTTACAAGAGCCGAAATTACTTTCTCAATTAATCCCCTGTGAGTCACAATATACTTAGTTTATATATGATTTTGACAATGTCTTGCATGTGTACAAAGCTTTGGAAACATTTACTAAATGCACAATTAACTGACATAATTTGTACATTAATTTAGAAATGCTCGTTTGTTACAAATTAATATATGCGCTAATAAAATCATTGTAATAACTGTAAAAAAAAAGTATCCAATTTGAAATTCATGAAAACCTAACACATCCAAGGCAATCTGTGAGCCGTTGCATCCTTTAATGTGATTTCTTATCCCTCAGCACCACCTACTGGTCATAGTTTTTTGTCAAAATCTTTTGAAGGAAATCGTAAATGAACTTGTGTTATAATCACAACATATGATTTAGCTAAAATAAGCTTTGTGTGAGGGAAAATGCTCGAACTTTATGTTTCATTCTATTATAAAAACATGTTCTGAAATAAAGTTATAATTCTATTTCCCTATTTAGTTGAACCTGAACAATAGTCGGCGATTTTTCCTAAGGGACAAGTAAAACAACTTGTATAGGTTTATATTATATTAGTACGATCAATATTGAACTTCAGTGAGTCAACGGCTCTTTGCCTATCAGAGGTGAAGTGAGGGGAGGAAATGTCTGGGGTTTTAAGCTTGTGATAATTTTATTCATTCGGAATTAATGAAAGCAAATAAACAGTCATCTTATGTTACATAATGGATTTCACAGAAAGAGCAGCAAAGTCGTAACAAACCACACAGCGACTCTTATAGTCTCTCACTGCTGCATAGGATCAACGTGTAGTTGGCGTTTCCTTTTCTTCCATATCTGCCGCCATTTCTCTGTATGACCGTTAGTGGTTTAAATAAGCCCGGTCTCCTGTGTGTTCTCTGTATTATCTGATGTTAGCGGTTACTAAATCTAATAAACTTATGTTCCTGATTTCCAAACATTGTTTCAATATCCCTACTCAGTTATAATAGGTAACGTTTTGGGCCAAATTAAGGAGTTAAACCTATAGGCGGCGGCGCATCTGTAAATTGATTAAATTGGTGAAAGACCCGTCTCTCTATAAATGAATGCAAGAAAAGTGCAAGTGTATGAACATATGCTGTTACAATTTAAGTCTATTCAGTTTAAATACATATATCCACTAATGTAAAGTAAAGAATATATCGACAAAACATTTCCCCACAACTAAACTTGTAGTGTCATATTCAATATTTAGTTATTTATAGAGGCGTAAATATTTTATATACGCACTGAGAAACAAGTATAAGCTCTGATAATGAAAATATGGATGGCTCTTAAAAGAGCCTTTGGGTTTGTAGAAGATATTGTGAACAATGGGATCAGGATTACTTGGCGCTGGTGTACTTGGTCACGGCCTTGGTGCCCTCAGACACTGCGTGCTTAGCCAGCTCTCCCGGCAGCAGCAGACGGACAGCAGTTTGGATCTCTCGGGAAGTGATAGTGGAGCGCTTGTTATAGTGAGCCAGGCGTGAGGCTTCCCCTGCGATTCGCTCGAAAATGTCATTAACAAAGGAGTTCATGATGCCCATGGCCTTGGAGGAGATGCCAGTGTCCGGGTGCACTTGCTTCAGCACCTTGTACACGTAGATGGCATAGCTTTCCTTCCTGCTCCTCTTCCGCTTCTTCCCATCCTTCTTCTGAGTCTTAGTCACGGCTTTCTTGGAGCCCTTCTTAGGCGCTGGCTTGGCTGGTTCAGGCATTGCTGGGAAATAAGCTCTTCACAACAAAATAACTAATAATTGATGGCAAATCCAACAGCTCTATTTATTTGCATCAATCAAAGGGGCGTTTATTGAAACTCATAGTTGATTAGTTGAAAATGTCATGTGATATAATCTGCAGTTTATGAGTGGTGTATACCAAATTTTGAACGTCATTGGTTCCCTCCAAAACTAACCAATCACAGAGAACTCTGCTTTGTCAATCAGGGTATATGTGACCATGCATCTCGAGAATTAAGTTACATTCCGTGTTATTCGAAGAGTATTAGTAAACATGTCAGGACGAGGCAAACAAGGTGGTAAAGTCCGTGCTAAGGCCAAGACTCGCTCATCTAGAGCCTGTCTGCAGTTTCCAGTTGGTCGTGTGCACAGACTGCTTCGAAAGGGGAACTACGCTGAGCGTGTGGGAGCCGGTGCTCCTGTCTATTTGGCTGCAGTGCTCGAGTACCTCACCGCTGAGATCCTGGAGTTGGCCGGTAACGCTGCCAGGGATAATAAGAAGACCCGTATCATTCCCCGGCACCTGCAGCTCGCTGTGAGGAACGACGAGGAGCTCAACAAGCTACTCGGTGGTGTCACTATTGCTCAGGGCGGTGTTCTGCCCAACATCCAGGCTGTGCTCCTGTCCAAGAAAACGGAGAGCAGCAAACCGGCCAAGGCCAAGTGAGCACAGAACCCGAACTGTAATCTCTATCACAACCCAAAGGCTTTTTTCAGAGCCACCAACCCTTCATAAAGCAGCTGCACTTATCTATTTTATACCATTTACTTTTCAAAGTAAAAATAAATATTTTCTTTTGCATTTGTGTAAACCCCACAGTTTATAACATATCATGGTTTATATAACAATATGTAAACATTTAAATTTTGACTTTCACTATAACGTCTCATCATTTGGTGTAAAAAGCTTTTATTGCAGAGCTTTGATCGTACTATTTGTCACTAATAAATGTGAGTAGAATTGTATGATCGTTTCCCAACTAGCAATACATTCAATGAAAAATGTGCATCTTTAATGGAATATGGTTATAAAAATCTATTAGGGTATGTAGATATTACACCCACGTCCTACCGTTGTTTTGTAGAGAAAACGATATAGTGAGTCAAAACAATATACCTCAGACTGAATCATTGTTGCACTTTTCCAAAGTAACAAATGTCTATACATTTCATCGTTTGTACCATATGATATAATCGCTAGATGGTGACTGGCATTATATACATATGACTTCTTATCAAGTAGGTAAAGGAAGCTCTATGGCAGCAGTCAAAATGAAATACTCTGTAACGGGCCCTGACATCATTGATACTATTAATACTGCATTTGTTATAGAAAGATCGACTTATTCAATTTCATACTGTATATACAGACATGTTCCACGGACTATAATACCATACGTGCACACATCGCTACCCCCGTGAGCGGCTTTTTCAGATTCTCACGTTTTGATCATCAGTAAAGATCTGCTACGCATTTTTATAACGCTAATTAAACTTATTATGTATTAAGTTCCGAATAGAAATGTAACTAACAAAGGTTTGTGGAACAGGCGGGATTTTTAAATTAAATCTTAACGGTCAGAAGAGCCAATCAGTAAATAGGAGAGAGAGAACTACAGCCAATCACGGAGCTCTGAGCCTTTACCAGCATTAGCCTGGGAGAGTTTAGTATAAAGCACAAGTGTTTATTTTTTTTAATAAGTTATCACTGTATAGTTATTATGGATTATATTTATTACAAATTGTACATCCCTAGTGATAAACAAGACTGAAACATTTTAATGCTGCTCTTCTAATCTATATCGCCTGATTTGCCGACAAACTGTATGCTATATACTTAACATAAAACATCTGATCACTTATTATGCTGCAACTTTCCATACACAAACTCTCATAATGTTCTTCAATAAGATAAATGCAGAAACTGTACTTAGCCCCGATGCAGATTTTCCCAGGGGTATAAGATCAGTCATATGGTGCTGATGATATTATATTTCCTAGACAGTCAAAAGCGCCTTTGTAGTTGTCTCTTCTTTTTAAAGGTAACGTTAAATGTATCATCCTCACCGCAGCCTGATATATTGTTGCTCTGCTAATTGATATAACGCTCGGTGCTTAATATAACTAGTAGCTGAGGGGGAACAGATGTGCTCTGTGGGTTTTATAAGAATATGTATGGTTCTATCGCTAAATATCTGCTACTTAAATATCAGACTTGGTATAATTTCTACGTTGATCGATATCAATCTTTATTATTTGAAAGGGCGGTCTTTTTAATATATATCCAAACGGTCGCAATAGCCAATCGTTAGGAAGGTAGGAAAAACTGCAGCCAATCAGGGCGCTCTGCACGCTATATATAAAGCCTCTCTGGCTCCCCTAGTACATTATATAGTAACAGACTAGTAGAGTTCAGTAGTCACTATGGCCCGTACCAAGCAGACCGCCCGCAAATCTACTGGAGGGAAGGCTCCCCGCAAGCAGTTGGCCACCAAGGCTGCCAGGAAGAGCGCCCCAGCCACCGGCGGAGTCAAGAAGCCTCATCGCTATCGGCCCGGGACAGTGGCTCTCAGGGAGATCCGACGCTATCAGAAATCCACCGAGCTCCTCATCCGCAAGCTGCCCTTCCAGCGCCTGGTCCGTGAGATCGCCCAGGACTTCAAGACCGATCTGCGCTTCCAGAGCTCTGCGGTCATGGCGCTGCAGGAGGCCAGCGAGGCTTATCTAGTGGGGCTCTTCGAAGACACCAACTTGTGTGCTATCCACGCCAAGAGAGTCACCATCATGCCCAAGGACATCCAGCTGGCCCGCAGGATCCGCGGGGAGAGAGCTTAGACCCACCGCACACCCTAATATTCACTCACCCAAAGGCTCTTTTAAGAGCCACCAAATCGTCTCTTCAACGAGCTGCACTGCTATGTTTATTTTAAATCTCTCCCACCGAAACCTTTTTTCTACTTCAATGTGTATATAGTTCGCGCAACCTCAATGGTTAGTCAGGAAATTCACTTGCTTTATTTTAGACCGCACATACAATCTTACTATTCTCTCAGCTAAAGACTTCAGCTTTATATTACCTAAGTGCCATTGTAGTTTCACAAACCATACTTTTTTTTTTTTTATTGACAAATCTAGTTTTTAAACTACACTAATCATGATCCCTTCACAATATAGTTCACCACTCATACCTGTCGGTATCTTGCATTGTGATAACTATTGATAACGGCTGAAAAGAGCCAACAGATTTTCACTTTAATCCGCTGCTATCTCTTTATATACTTTCTGTATTTACATATATTTTTAGATTTACAGGTTGGTACCCCCTGACATGAGGTGTTTTTTGTTTGTTTGTTTTTTTGTATACTTACAGCAGCTTCTTTGCTCATGTGCTGCACAATGCAATAGGTGTAACACTGTAGCAAGAGGCACCTCAAACACATGGGCGTAATGATCAAGCTTTTCTGTAATTTGATTATATATTAAACAAAAATTTAACCAGTTTACTAGTGTTTTTATAATGTTGCAGATCAGTCGAGTGATAACAGACAAAGAACATTAAATTGAAACCCTTTTCCATCTTCAAGGTGCACTAGTGATACATTTATAGCATCAGCTCTAGAAGATTCAGACCAAGCGCAGTACATGTGCAAATGTTACTTTAAACGTGTTGGTGACTTAAATGAGTGTCAATAATTTGATATACCTCTTTACACACAGGGTTTATCTATATTAAAGTCTACACTAGGAGATTACATTAGTACATCAAGGAGGAAGAACAAATTAATTGTACCCTCATTTTAACAAATTGTTATCTGTTATACAGCATAATAAACTGAATGGAAACAATGTAACTTTTATTCCTAGGTTATGCATTGTATTTGTGAATCATTTCCATAATGAACTAAATGTTACACATAGGACGTTCTCTGTATTCAAACCCTGAGCCAATGCCTCGGTGTCAGCTGAGACTGGGGTTTAACAAGATATACACTGGTCATTCTGCACAATGTGCTAATAAACGGAGCACTTCCCTATTTCATAATCAGATACTCACAGCTGCAGCTCCAGTCGGTATCAGCAAAGCAATTATGTATTCTACAGTGGAGCTAAACTATTGCCCCTTATAAACTGAACTGCGTTTTACTAGTATTATTAATCTTATTATCACTGAGATTTCTGCTCTACAATTACAGACCGTGATGTGAAAATTACTGTTTTAACCAACATACATTAGCGCAGACATTCACTGTACAGGATAAGGCAACACTTATGTACTATAGACAAGTATTTTAAAGTAATTAGTCAACTACATGTATTTACAATCCATTTACTGTAGGTTTATTACTCATTTTAACTTATTCTTCAGTGCTCTGCAGAACAGATTGATGTGAATCATCAGCTACATAATAAAAAAACAAAACGAAGTTAAACGTGAACAATGTCACAGCTCTGCTGGAAAGTGTTGGTGGCTCTTAGAAGAGCCTTTGGTTGTGAGGACTGAGCAGGGAGCGATCACTTTTTAGCAGCCGCCTTCTTGGCTTTGGGTTTAGCGGCCTTTTTAGCTGGGCTCTTGGCAGCTTTCTTAGCCGGGCTCTTTGCTACCTTCTTGGGCTTGGCGGCTTTAGGCTTCTTCGGGCTTTTTGCAGGGGCAACCTTGGCGCCTGCGGGTTTCTTGGCCTTTTTGGGACTTTTCTTTGCAGCAGATGGAGCCTTTTTGGGCTTCTTGGGGGACTTGGCCGCTTTGCTCTTTGGCTTTGCTGCTTTATTGGATTTGGCCTTTGCTGCAGGCAGCGCCTTTTTCTTGTCCGCTTTCTCCTGGCTCTGCAACTGCTTCTTGTTAACCTTGAACGAGCCGGAGGCCCCGCTGCCTTTCAGCTGGACGAGACGCTCCTTACTCACCAAGGCTTTGAGAGCCAGCTTGAGGCGGCTGTTGTTCTTCTCCACATCGTAGCCTTCCGCAGCCAGAGCCTTCTTGAGAGCTGCCAGGGAGACCCCACTGCGCTCTTTAGAAGCGGACACCGCTTTAAAAATCAGATCGGACACGCTGGGACCGGACTTTGCAGGACGGCTTTTCTTGGCTCCACCTGATACAGCTGCCTTCTTTTTCGGCTGCTTCTTGGCAGGAGCGGCGCTTTCAGCGGGAGGTGCAATTGGTGCGGTCTCTGCCATTTTGTCTCTAGTCACACGAATATACTAATTGCGCTCTTTCTTGTGTTTAAATAGAAGCCACGTGGCGATGTGATTGGCTATACTATTTACAGATGTGTTCTCTGATTGGTTACTTGCATGTAGGCGCATATGTCTCCTAGTTTACAAAATGGCACAGATTTTGTGTTTCCACAGCTTCACTTAATCTAGATTTTATTAGACTATATGTGTCATATCTGTGTCTCTCTCACACAAGCAGAAACTGTGCACCTTATATTACAGACTAATGCCTGCACAGTGCAAACAGAACGGTATTATCTGCCGCAGGGTGTGCTGAAATGCCAGGAGCCCCAGACTTGTCTTATTATGAACAGCCTTGTTATCTGTATATCTCAAATAATAACCTGAATTTCACATTATACAACACAATGCATTCTACTAAATCATGTTATTTCAAGAAAAGTGACATTGTATCAATAAAAGCACAATCAGTAGATGCTATAAATGAAACAAGTAGCACATTTGAAATTACAACAGCTGGGTGTTACTCTACTGGAGAGAGTGAATTCTGGAGAAATTAGGAGTCAGTACTTTGTCTAATTATTTAAATGCAATTGTCATTTGCAAATATACGAGAAATACATGTATCTTCTATTTTACCCTCCATATTATTGGAGATAACTTGCCTTGTGAATAGCTAAACAATAGCCCATGAAGTTGTTTTTTTTTAAATCAACCTGCATTAATTATAGAATCAACAATTCAATAAAATGTTTACAAATTAAAAAAAAAATATTATAGAATAATCAGAAGGTCAAAAACATACTGTTTATAGGAGATAAAGCTGCAGATGGGACATTGGCCTGGAAGTCAGTAGGTCACATAAGGGCCCTGGATATAAGAGCAGCTGCAATTCTAGGCCTGGAGGTAGTAGTTCACAAATGGGTAGAGGTAAACCTTGAACAATGAACCCAAAGTTAGCAGGTCACAAACGCACTGCGTATAGGTACAGCTGGCACACAACAATTAGAGTTAGCAGGTCAGTGATTGACACTACAATTAGGTGCACCTGGTAACTAAGCCTGGAGTTGGCAGGTTATAAAGGGGCACTTTGTATAGGTGTAGCGGACCCACCGGTTCTGGAGTCCGTAGATCACGTTAGTGCTGGCTAGACATGCATCTTATACACTATGCCTGGAATCAGCAGCTCACAAATGGTAATTGTCACAGATACAAGGCTGCCAAGGCTACCCCCCTACTTACCTGGCTCACTCCTTTTAAAACCATTGTTGGCCTTTTCATGGCTTACACAATCTTCCAGACTCTTGCTATTGCTTTTTTATGTGGTTTGTACATCCTCAAGGAAGAGCTGATATTTGACCGCCTAACCCCTCTCCGGCTGGCCGGGCTTCTGGATCTGCCGGTCAGCCGCATCACCCCGGACACCTGATAATCTATACCCCATGTCACTCTAGCAGTGCTTTGCCCCAGAGCTCTGCTCTTTTGGGGATTGGTACCCCCTAGGGAGGGCAAGAGTTTGGGTGATTGTCCGGAGGGAGCTCCTTTGGGAACTTGGGTTTTCTAACCCCCCTACAACTCCTACTTCCCCTGACTTTCCCAGTGTACGTTTGATCACCAGCAGCTCTGGGCCCCAGCAACGGGTCATGTTGCTTTTTGGACTGTGACATCTGGGGACCGAGCGCTTTACAACGACACCCTGGAAGTAGTGCCGCTCTCCCGGGATCACCCCAGAATAAACACCTCTGTACCACTGGGACTCTATGGAGCTATGGACACTATGGGGGGTGCTAGCCTGTCTGAAGGGGCGGGAATGGTGGGAAATCTGGGGGTCAGATAAGACCCTTATCAAGATGAGCTGGGTGTATATAAGTATGTGTGTTTCACAATAAAGAATGTGCTTGTTCCACCTGAATACTGGTTCTGTCTGGTTATTTGGGTGGGCTCTGGCTATATAACTTCTCTCGGAAGCACCCTCTTGGCAGAGCTACCCAGTCGGGGTAGCCAGTGTCCGTCACAGTAACTGGGTGCATATGCAACTGGTAAACTGGGCTACGAGTAAATAGGTCATAAAGGAGCTCTGTCCATAGGTGCAGCTGGCCCACTTGGCCAGTAGTCAACAGGTTACAAAGGGGCACAGGGTATGGTTGTCCAATCAATGTTTTTTTCTATTTCCTGTTTCCTAAAAATTATCTCTGGGTTTCTAAAATCAATGCCTTACCTGTACTCTATTGTTCAAAAGGATGCCATATGTCCTCTTTCCTGCTGTTGTTTCTGTTGAGGGTCCTGGAGCCTCTTATAAAAAGGCTGAAGTAGAAAGAAGTGTACTGGGTGTCCATCCAATCATTTTTCTGTTCAATTTCCCGGTTCCAAGAAATTATCTCTGGGTTTCTAAAATCAATGCTGTACCTGTACTCTATTGTTCAAAAGGATGCCATATGTCCTCTTTCCTACTGTTGTTTTTGTTGAGGGTCCTGGAGCCTCTTATAAAAAGGCTGAAGTAGAAAGAAGTGTACTGGGTGTCCAATAATTTTTTTGTTCAATTTCCTGGTTCCTAAAAATTATCTCTGGGTTTCTAAAATCAATGCTGTACCTGTACTCTATTGTTCAAAAGGATGCCATATGTCCTCTTTCCATATGCGATGTTCGATCCGCCACCTATTCATCATCATTGAGTAAACTTTGACCCTGTATCTCACAGTCTGCAGACACATTCCAGCCAATCAGCAGCAGACACTCCCTCCCAGACCCTCCCAGCTCCTGGACAGCAGCCATTTTACATTAATTCGGAAGCTGCATTGTTAGTGAGAGGAGGGACAGTGTAGCTGCTGGTGATTTTATAGGGAAATTGGTAGCTAGGCTAGTGTATTCAGTGTCCACTACAGTCCTGAAGGACTCATCTGATCTCTGCTTTAAGGAGAGCACCCCAAAAAAGCCCTTTTTAGGGCTAGAACATCATTTTTTTTCCTGTGTAATCTAATTGCAGTTGCTTGCCTGCCAAGCCACTTGCCCAGTGCCACCACTCATATCTGGTGTAACAGTAGTGTAAATAATAAAAAATAAATATATATATATATTTTTTCTACTGTGAAACATCAGTCTGCTAGTGTAATCTAATTGCAGCTGCCTGCCTGCCAGCGTGTGTGCCAGGCCCACTTGCCCAGTGCAATCCACTCATATCTGGTGTAACAGTAGAGTAAATAATTTAAAAAATATATATATTTTTTGACTGTGAAACATCAGTCTGCTAGTGTAATCTAATTGCAGTCGCCTGCCTGCTAGCATGTGTGCCCGGCCCACTTGCCCAGTGCCACCACTCATATCTGGTGTAACAGTAGTGTAAATAATTAAAAACAAAACAAAAAACCTTGTTTGACAGTGAAACATCAGTCTGCTTGTGTAATCTAATTGCAGTTGCCTGCCTGCCAGCGTGTGTGCCAGGCTCACAGCGTATACTGTGCCCACTTGCCCAGTGCCATCACTCATATCTGGTGTAACAGTAGTGTAAATTAAAAAAAAAAAAAAAGACTGTGAAACATCAGTCTGCTTGAGTAATCTAATTGCAGTTGCCTGCCTGCCAGCGTGTGTGCCAGGCTCACAGCATATAATGTGCCCACTTGCCCAGTGGCACCACTTATTTCTTGTTTAATAGTAGTGTAAGTGTACATTTAAAAAAATAAAAACTTTTTCTACTGTGAAACATCAGTCTGCTTTTTTGTGTCAGGCTCACAGCGTATACTGTGCCCACTTGCCCAGTGCCACCACTCATATCTTGTTTAATATTAGTGTAAGTGTACATTTAAAAAAAAATAAAAACTTTTTGGACTGTGAAACATCAGTCTGCTTTTTTTGTGTCAGACTCACAGCGTATACTGTGCCCACTTGCCCAGTGCCACCACTCATACCTTGTTTAATTGTAGTGTAAGTGTACATTTAAAAAAATAAAAACTTTTTTGACTGTGAAACATCAGTCTGCTTTTTTGTGTCAGGCTCACAGCGTATACTGTGCCCACTTGCCCAGTGCCACCACTCATATCTTGTTTAATAGTAGTGTAAGTGTACATTTAAAAAAATAAAAACTTTTTGGACTGTGAAACATCAGTCTGCGTTTTTTGTGTCAGGCTCACAGCGTATACTGTGCCCACTTGCCCAGTGCCACCACTCATATCTTGTTTAATTGTAGTGTAAGTGTACATTTAAAAAAATAAAAACTTTTTGGACTGGGAAACATCAGTCTGCTTTTTTTGTGTCAGGCTCACAGCGTATACTGTGCCCACTTGCCCAGTGCCACCACTCATATCTTGTTTAATTGTAGTGTAAGTGTACATTTAAAAAAATAAAAACTTTTTGGACTGTGAAATATCAGTCTGCTTTTTTTGTGTCAGGCTCACAGCGTATACTGTGCCCACTTGCCCAGTGCCACCACTCATATCTTGTTTAATTGTAGTGTAAGTGTACATTTAAAAAAATAAAAACTTTTTGGACTGGGAAACATCAGTCTGCTTTTTTTGTGTCAGGCTCACAGCGTATACTGTGCCCACTTGCCCAGTGCCACCACTCATATCTTGTTTAATTGTAGTGTAAGTGTACATTTAAAAAAATAAAAACTTTTTGGACTGTGAAATATCAGTCTGCTTTTTTTGTGTCAGGCTCACAGCGTATACTGTGCCCACTTGCCCAGTGCCACCACTCATATCTTGTTTAATAGTAGTGTAAGTGTACATTTAAAAAAATAAAAACTTTTTGGACTGGGAAACATCCGTCTGCTTTTTTTGTGTCAGGCTCACAGCGTATACTGTGCCCACTTGCCCAGTGCCACCACTCATATCTTGTTTAATAGTAGTATAAGTGTACATTTAAAAAAAAAAAAAAAAAAAATGACAGACAGAGGCAGGCCACCCCGCAGGTGCCGTTGTGGTCATGGTGCTGTGATTCCCTTTGGCCCTAGAATAATGCCCAGTGTTCAGAGGCCACATCCCATGAACTCGAAAAAATCCTGAGGAAATAGTTGACTTTTTAACACAGGACACCCAATCTTCTATAGCTTCCGCTCTGAACCTTGATGTACCATCCTCCTCCAGCTTATCTTCGGGCACCTCTCAAGTTACCACTCGCCCGCCTGCCGCCACCACCAACACTAGCACCACAGCCACTTCACTTGATGTGTCAGAGGAGTTATTTACACATCAGTTGGAAGAAATGAGTGATGCGCAACCATCATTAACAGAGGATGTAGATAACAGTGATATGTCTCAGTCAGGCAGCATTACAGACATGGATGTACGGTGTGATGATGATGATGATGATGATGATGATGATGATGTGGTACCCGCTGCTGCTTCCTTTGTTGATTTGTCAGATACAAGTGAAGCGGTTGATAATGACGATGTGTCCGTGGATGTCACGTGGGTGCCCACTAGAAGAGAAGAAGAACCGGGGGAAATTTCAGATGGGGAGACAGAGAGGAGGAGGAGGAGGAGATGAGTTGTAAGCAGGGGGAGGTCGTCGCAAGGAGCTAGTGGCACAGTAAGACATCATGCATCGGCACCCGGGGTCAGCCAGACAGCACGCCAATCAACGCATGCTGTTGCCACCACCAGAATGCCGTCATCGCAGAGCTCAGCAGTGTGGCATTTTTTTTGTGTGTCTGCCTCTGACAACAGCGATGCCATTTGCAAACTGTGCCAAAAGAAACTGAGTCGTGGGAAGTCCAACACCCACCTAGGTACAACTGCTTTGCGAAGGCACATAATCGCACATCACAAACGCCTATGGGATCAACACATGAGTAGAAGCAGCAAACAAACTCAAAGCCGCCATCCTCCTTCTGGTCCAGCATCTTCAGCCATGTCAACCACTGCTGTCCTCCTTGCCCCCTCTCAACCATCCGCCACTCCGTCTCTCTTCCGGAGCAGTTCCTGCTCATCTGCCCACAGTCAGGTTATTATGAATTTATATAGAAAGAAAGGAAGTTTGGAATTTAACGGGAAAAAGTTGTTAATGTTCAGTGATTATTCAATGGAAACACTGAATAAAAGAAGAAAAATGACTCCATTGTGTACAAGCTTAATAGCAGCAGGGCACAAAGCAGTTGTTATATACCCAGCAAAATTGAAGTATGAGGGTGAAGAAGGGGTGAAAGTTTTTGAAGATCCTGAAGAAGTTAAATATTTTTTTTAAAATTGCCTAAGGAGATAGTAATAAGGTGGAATAACAAGTTCGATTCTTTTTTCTTTGTAAATAATTATTACATATTGTTTGATTTGAAATATGAGTATAAATTTTATAAAAAAGAGTAAACAAGCAATAAGGGTAAACCTTGTTGTTAAGGATGTTTTATTTAACCCTTTTTTTTTTTTTTTTTTCTTTCTTTCTCTCTCTCGCTCTCTCTTTCTCCTCCCTCTCTTCCTCTCCAGCCCCCTCTCTTTTACAGATCCCGCTGTTTTTTTTTAATTACACTCTTAAGCTTAATCCAACATCTCATGAACACACAGAGTTATAATTATATAGTAAGATAATGCAAAAACTCAAGATAATCTCATGGAACGTTGGTGGGATAACATCCCCTATTAAAAGGAAGGCTATAATAAAATATTTGAAAACGTTAGGAACAGATATTGCCTTAATTCAGGAGACCCATTTAAAGGAGATTGAATATATGAAACTAAAATGTAATTGGGTAGGGGAAATTATTGCAACTGATTGTAAAACAAGGAAAAGAGGAGTAGCTATACTTATCAATAAGAATTTAAATTATAGAATTGTGGAAAAAAAAGTAGAAGAGAATGAGCGTGTAGCTATTATTAAAGTAGAAATCAACTCCGAAGTCTTCACAATTTGCAACGTATATGGACCTAATGAGTATAATAAAAGATTTTGGGATGATCTTCAGCGTAAATTATTGGAATATTTAGATACAAAAATAATTTTGGGGGGCGATTTTAATATGGTCCCCAGAATGCCAATAGACAGACTCCAGTTTGGAAATAAGAAGGATCCAGGAAGGAATTCTCGTAGAGAGACTAAGATTTTTAAAGATATATCTGCCAACATTGGCTTATGTGATTTATGAAGATATAGGAACCCAGGAGTTCGAAAGTACACTTGTATTTCAAAAACCCATAGATCTTACTCAAGGATAGATCACTTATTAGTTTCAAAAAATGTAATACCTTTAGTTACAGATACATCTATATACCCTATAACAATATCTGATCATGCACCGATAGGTTTAACATATGGATCTCGAATTAAAAAGGGGAATAATTTCTTCTTCCCTAAATATTGGGCAGAAAATACAGAATTCTTTAACTTTTTAAGGAATAAATTAGAGGGTTTCAGGATTAATAATAGTCAACATTTGGGGGAACCAATACTTTACTGGGAAACTGCAAAAGCAGTTTTAAAATCAGAGATGATCACATTTATGGCTTATAAAAAAAAAAAAAAACTAGGTAAACGTGAATTACAGCTATTAAATACAGTAAATAATTCTTATAATCAATATCTTAGAGATGCTTCTATAGCAAACTGGCACAAATACATTTCGGCCACTAACCAACGGAACTTATTTTTAATGCAAAAGTATACGCAAGAAGAGATAAAAGCTAAAAGTAGATTCCAAAGGTTTGGCAATAAGTCAGGTAGATATTTGGCAGGTCTAAATAAAATACATAAGAAAAGAACAGTTATAGCCAATATTAAAAGAGAAGATATTAATATATCCTCCCAAGAGGACATCTTAAAAGCCTTTAAAGAATATTATTCAGATATATATAGAACGCACGGAATAAATCAGGAAAGAAAGAGGAAGTTTTGGGAGGAAGTTAAAGTTCCCCAAATTCCGATAGATCAATTGGATTGGCTGAACCGGCCAATAGAGTTAGAGGAAATAATTGGGAAGATAAAAAAGCTATCAGCAAATAAAGCTAGCAGTCCGGATAATCTCCCAAATGAATTCTACAGACTAATGAATACAGAAATAGCACCAATATTGGAAAGAGTTTATAACTATGTATATTCTTCACTTCAAGAACTTAGGTTAAATAGATTTATGGATTCTACAACTATAATATTACTTAAACCTGGGAAAGACCCTCAAGACATGGCATCCTATAGACCAAACTCGTTATTAAATTTGGATTTAAAGATATTAACAAGTATCATAGCTGAAAGGTTACAAAAAGTGATCCCGACCTTAATACATTCAGATCAATCAGGATTCATTAATGGTAGATCATCTTTTTATAATATTAGAAGAGTTACAAATGTTATTACATATGTATGGGCTAATAAAGATAAATTTTTTAAAAAAGGAGAGGATCTGTTATTATTAACTTTAGATGCACAAAAAGCATTTGACTCGGTAGAATGGGATCATCTCTTTCAGACTTTGAGGATGTTTGGATTGAAAGGTAATATCTTGGAATGTATCAAAAATTTATACCGCCCCAAAAACTGCCTTCTGCATAAATGGACAACAATCAGATTTTATAGAAATGTCCAGAGGCACTAGACAGGGGTGTCCTCTCTCACCAATTTTATTCGATCTAGCCTTGGAGCCATTGATGATACAAGTTAGAGAAATGATTCAAGGCATAAGAATTGGGAACACTGAAATAAAAGTAGCAGCATATGCGGATGACATGTTAATATTTTTAAGAAATTCAAAAGAACAGATCCCATTAATATTGGAAATAATAGAAACATTTGGGTCATTTTCTGGCTATAAAGTCAATATACATAAATCTGAGATCCTGTGGTTAGTAAAACAGAAAGGTTCTATTCTAGACTCTAAGTTTAAAGTAGCAGATACATTTATAAAATATTTGGGAATAAATTTCTCTAACACACCAGGGGACTGGTATAAGTTAAATTATGAACCCCTATTTACTAAAATTATAGAGGAAATTAAAAGATGGTCACATTTACCTATAACTCTAGCAGGGAAAATCAATATGTTTAAGATGATAACAACACCTAAAATTCTATATGTTATCCAAAATTTACCATTAAAAATTAAGAACAAAGATTTATTACGAATCAAAAGAGCTGTAACTCAACTTTGTTGGAAAGATAAAAAAGCTAGAATATCATATACAAAACTATCTATCTCAAATGAATGGGGCGGAATGGGGCTACCTGACCTAATTTTATATAACCAGGTGTTCTTTGCCAAAATAGTATTAGCTTGGATCTCCAACAACAATAAATTCATAGATTTAGATCTAGAAGAGAACATAGTAAAACCATTTAGCTTAAAATCTTTAATACATGTAGATCACAATAAGCTACCAGATAGGATTAAAAAACTAGATAGCATTACAAACTTAATTATAGCTTGGCAAAAATTATGTAAAATTTTGAAAATAGATTTTCACTTTTCAAATTTTCTACCTTTGGGAGGGAATCCTGGGGTAATGCTGAATGCAGAAGTATGCCAAAAATGGCAGGAAAGAGGCCTTACCTACCTATACCAGTTAATAGATAATCAGAAGAAATGTATACAGGACTTTAATTATTTGAAAGATGTGTTTGGATGGGAGAACTCACATTTTTATATATACCTACAGCTAAGACACTATTGTAATTCATTAGGAAGGGTGATCTATATGAAAGATAATTGGGATAAGCTGACTCCTATAATGAATCTCTATGCCCAAGGAAGTACTAGTTGCTCAATACTATATAAGAAACTCATTGACCAAACTAGGATGAAATATGTTTATGAATCAATCAATAAGTGGTTAAGAATCTCCCCAGAACTTATAGTAACTGAGGAGGATATAAGAGGAAGCATGAATAGAACAAGGAAAGCTACCCTACTATCTAGTTGGAGAGAGTCACAAGTTAAAATATTGCATCATGTATACTTAACCCCATATGTTATGGCGAAATGGGGCAATTCTCAAAATAACTGTTGTAAACGTTGTAGATATGTAAACGCAGATATAGTACATTGTATGTACTCATGCCCTAAAATTAAAACTTTTTGGTTAAAAATCACTTATTGGTTGAAAAAGAAATGCAAGATTAGATTAGACATTACCTCAAAAGAAGTTGTTTTCTTAGTTGAAGGCTCAACTCACGGGTCAAACACTAGTTTTCTAAATACTATAATATTAATTGTAAGAAACATGATATTAAGCGAATGGAATTCCAAAAAGAGTTTAAGCATAAAGGTTTTCTTGAGGCGAATACAGTTGCAATTGACATATGAACAATTTGATACAGACAATCAATCCGAAAAACAAATTGCAAAATTTATGTTTAAATGGGAACCCTATATAAGATCATTAGATCGGGCAATGCAACAAATAATCATTAAACCATTTGAAAATTCAATATATATTCAAGAGGAACAACTTAGGGGGAGCTGGAGAGTGTAGGGCAGGGGCGGGACGGGGCGTGAGAGGTTTAAGGTTAAAATCAGTATTATATATAAAAGGGAGGAGGAGAAGGGAAGGAAACTTTCCCCCTTTTTTTTTTTTTTTTTCCGTTTGTTTGTTTGTATGATTTTATTTTCACTTGTTCTATCGCCTTAGAATTAGTAAGGTGCATGCACGATTTGACAATATAATGAGCCAAAAGAAGAGAGAGAGGGGAAGGAAAGAAGGAAGAAGGTTAAAAGATAGATAAAGGAGTGGGGGAAAATGAAAATGAGAGTGTAGACTACAGTAATATATATGGAATATAATGTGTTAAATACTTATTTAAGATATATGAATATAAGTTGTAAAAACAAGGTTTATATGTTATTTAATAGCAGAAATATTATCTCATTTGGAATTGTGTAAGTGTGACTAGAATCACTATCAAGAAGATGATACTGCAAATGTAATAGTTAGCAACATGTTTTTGTTGCCTTGTTGTATTTCTTTTTTTTTTCTTCACTGTTTGTACATGTTATAATACATGACTATCTCAATAAAAAAAATAAAAAAAAATAAAAAAAAAAATAAAACCTTTTTGGATTGTGAAACATCAGTCTGCTTTTTTGTGTCAGGCTCACAGCATATAGTGTGCCCACTTGCCCAGTGCCACCACTCATATCTTGTTTAATAGTAGTATAAGTGTACATTTAAAAAAAAAAAAAAAATGAGAGGCAGGCCACCCCGCAGGTGCCGTTGTGGTCATGGTGCTGTGATTCCCTTTGGCCCTAGAATAATGCCCAGTGTTCAGAGGCCACATCCCATGAACTCGAAAAATCCTGAGGAAATAGTTGACTTTTTAACACAGGACACCCAATCTTCTATAGCTTCCGCTCTGAACCTTGATGTACCATCCTCCTCCAGCTTATCTTCGGGCACCTCTCAAGTTACCACTCGCCCGCCTGCCGCCACCACCAACACTAGCACCACAGCAACTTCACTTGATGTGTCAGAGGAGATATTTACACATCAGTTGGAAGAAATGAGTGATGCCCAACCATCATTAACAGAGGATGTAGATAACAGTGATATGTCTCAGTCAGGCAGCATTACAGACATGGATGTACGGTGTGATGATGATGATGATGATGTTGTACCCGCTGCTGCTTCCTTTGTGGATTTGTCAGATACAAGTGAAGCGGTTGATAATGACGATGTGTCCATGGATGTCACGTGGGTGCCCACTAGAAGAGAAGAAGAACCGGGGGAAATTTCAGATGGGGAGACAGAGAGGAGGAGGAGGAGATGAGTTGTAAGCAGGGGGAGGTCATCATGCATCGGCACCCGGGGTCAGCCAGACAGCACGCCAATCAACGCGTGCTGTTGCCACCACCAGAATGCCGTCATTGCAGAGCTCAGCAGTGTGGCATTTTTTTTGTGTGTCTGCCTTTGACAACAGCGATGCCATTTGCAAACTGTGCCAAAAGAAACTAAGTCGTGGGAAGTCCAACACCCACCTAGGTACAACTGCTTTGCGAAGGCACATAATTGCACATCACAAACGCCTATGGAATCAACACATGAGTAGAAGCAGCAATCAAACTCAAAGCCGCCATCCTCCTTCTGGTCCAGCATCTTCAGCCATGTCAACCACTGCTGTCCTCCTTGCCCCCTCTC
The DNA here is from genome assembly GCF_027579735.1 of Bombina bombina. Lineage (NCBI taxonomy): Eukaryota > Metazoa > Chordata > Amphibia > Anura > Bombinatoridae > Bombina > Bombina bombina. Next base: position 51,676 of record NW_026512600.1, on the reverse strand, counting down.
AACCATCCGCCACTCCATCTCTCTTCCGGAGCAGTTCCTGCTCATCTGCCCACAGTCAGGTGTCTGTCAAGGACATGTTTGAGCATAAGAAGCCAATGTCACAAAGTCACCCCCTTGCCCAGCGTCTGACAGCTGGCTTGTCTGAACTCTTAGCCCGCCAGCTTTTACCATACAAGCTGGTGGAGTCTGAGGCGTTAAAAAAATGTGTAGCCATTGGGACACCGCAGTGGAAGGTACCCAGCCGAAATGTCTTTTCACAAAAGGCAATCCCCAACCTGTACTCGATTGTAAGAAAGGAAGTAATGGCATGTCTGGCACACAGTGTTGGGGCAAGGGTCCATATGACCACTGATAGCTGGTCTGCAAAGCATGGTCAGGGCAGTTATATCACCTACACTGCGCATTGGGTAAACCTGCTGACGGCTGCCAAGCATGGAATGCATGGCTCTGCAGAAGAGGATTTGGTGACACCGCCACGACTTGCAGGCAGGTAGTCTTCCTCCATCCCCGTAAACAGAACCCCTTCCCGGGAGAGGAGACAGTTGGTCTCTCTCCCCAGCGGCAGAGCCAGGAGCCGGGAGAGGAGACAGTCGGTCTCTCTCCCCAGTGGCAGAGCCAGGAGCCGGGAGAGGAGACAGTCGGTCTCTCTCCCCAGCGGCAGAGCCATCCCCTGGGAGCGGAGGTAGTCGTCCTCCCTCCCGTAAGCTGAACCCCTGCCTGGGAGAGGATACAATCGGTCTCCCTCCCCAGCGGCAGAGCCAGGAGCCGGGAGAGAAGATAGTCAGTCTCTCTCCCCAGCGGCAGAGCCATCCCCTGGGAGCGGAGGTAGTCTTCCTCCCTCCCCGTAAACAGAACCCCTTCCCGGGAGAGGAGACAGTTGGTCTCTCTCCCCAGCGGCAGAGCCAGGAGCCGGGAGAGGAGACAGTCGGTCTCTCTCCCCAGTGGCAGAGCCAGGAGCCGGGAGAGGAGACAGTCGGTCTCTCTCCCCAGCGGCAGAGCCATCCCCTGGGATCGGAGCTAGTCGTCCTCACTCTACTTACAGAGAAGCCCTTGCAGGGAGAGACGGGTATCGATATCTCTCCCTCTCTCCACAGTGGCCGAATCCCTTTCAGGGAGAGGAAACAGTCGGTCTCTCTCCCCAGCGGCAGCACAGTTTCCCATGGAGCGGAGGTAGCAGACCTCCCTCCCCAGCAGTAGATCTCCTTCTCGGGAGAGGAGACAGATGGTCTCTCCCCTTAGTAGCTTGGCAGGGTCTATACCCTTTTCTTGTCCTGGAGTATATCTCACAGAAGGCAGGCCAGGGGGGTACCCTCTCATGCAGTTGGTGCCACAAGTTTGGGCACCCGAGTTTTGCCTGCCCCACCAAGGAGCAACTTCCACCAACAGTCTGGGGAGGGTATACAGCCGGGAAACCGGTACTGGCTTTGTTTGTGGGTGGGTCGGCTGGTACTCAACAGAATGTCACAGAGGAAAACAGTAGATCTCCTTCTCGGGAGAGGAGACAGATGGTCTCTCCCCTTAGTAGCTTGGCAGGGTCTATACCCTTTTCTTGTCCTGGAGTATATCTCACAGAAGGCAGGCCAGGGGGGTACCCTCTCATGCAGTTGGGGCCACAAGTTTGGGCACCCGAGTTTTTCCTGCCCCACCAAGGAGCAACTTCCACCAACAGTCTGGGGAGGGTATACAGCCGGGAAACCGGTACTGGCTTTGTTTGTGGGTGGGTCGGCTGGTACTCAACAGAGTGTCACAGAGGAAAACAGTTTGGCCATGGAACTTAAGGACACTGGAACTTGTGGAACAGCAATTGTTTGGGAGCCGGCCTTAGCAAACTTGGGACTTTGCATTTTGTGACTATCCCTGCGCCCAGGGCGCAGGGTATAAACGCCAGCAGAAGCCCCCCAGGATGCCCCAAGCTCAGGAGAGATGGGATAACCTCTCTCAGCAACCGAGAGGTGGAGGGCCACTGTCGGACAGCCCCAGGCCAACCCGTTAAGGGTCTAGCCGGGTCTGCCGAACTAGAGGGGGGAGGTGTCATGGATATCAGACGGCTAAGTAAGGCTACCCCCACCCCCCTACAACCTCACGCCTGTTGTTTCTCAGTGGTTTTGGGCTTCTCAGAGCAACCACCATCTCTGGAAGCTGTTTGTTTGCTTTGTGTAGGCTTGTTTTTGTGTTCAGAGAAAAGTTGGTGTATGACCAGCAAAATCCTCCTAGGCTGACCGGGCTCCTGGAACTCCCGGTCGTCCGCCTTACAACGGACACCCACCTAACCCCTCTCAGGCTGGCCAGGCTCCTGGAACTCCCGGTCGGCCACAGGACAGCAGAACACCCGCAAATTTTAACCCAGGTCGTTCCAGCAACCATGTTCCCCAGAGCTCCGCTCTTTTGGGGATTAGTAGCCCCTGGAGAGTACAAGGGGTGGGAAAATTGCCGTATGGGGAGCTCCTTTGGGGGGGGGGGGTTTGGACACCCCTAACCCCATAAATTCTTCGGACTGTAATTTTTGGACTGTGAAATCTGGGGACGAGAGCTTTAAAATGAGCCGCCGCATCACCGGGATCACCCCGAAACCGCCACCCATATGTATTGGGAATAGGATTATGTGGGACTGTGGCTCCGATGGAGGTGCCGGGCTGTCTGGAGGGGCGGGAATGGCGGGAAAATAGTGGGATTGTCCAGGGTCTTATCAAGATGAGCTGACTGTATAAAAGGAGTGTGTGTTTTCAATAAAATCAGTTCCTGTTAAACCTTAATACTATGCTGTCTAGTTATTTGGGTTTGCTCCAGCTAAAAATCACTTTTCCTGGGCTACATAGCAGCCTGTTCCAGGCAGAGGAAGGAGACTCTGACAGAGCTACCTAGTCTGGTAGCTGGAGTCTGCTACAGGGTGGGAACCTGAGTACTGGTGCTGTCAGGCATCAGGGGTGGCTACAGGCTGTGGTCACTTGCCAGCTACATAGCTGCAATCGGCAGGGACGAAGCAGGACCCGTTTAGTGTCACAAGGCAGGACCCGTTTAGTGTCACAAGACCCTTTTAAGGGCTGGTAATAGAGCTGATTACTTTTTGTAATTTAGTTTAGGGTAGGGACGTTTTTTTTATTTTGGGGGGGCTTTGTTATTTTATTAGGGGGCTTAGATTAGGTGTAATTAGTTTAAAATTTAGTTTAGTGTATTTAATTATATTTTAGTTTAGATAATTGTAGTTTATTTAATTAATCTATTGATAGTGTAGGTGTATTTGTAACTTAGGTTAGGATTTATTTTACAGGTAATTTGGTAATTATTTTAACTAGGTAGCTATTAAATAGTTAATAACTATTTAATAGCTATTGTACCTAGTTAAAATAAATACCAAGTTACCTGTAAAATAAATATAAACCCTAAAATATTAAATATAGATTTAAATAGGAATAATTTAGTTAATATTATTAATATTAATTAGATTTATTTTAATAATAATTACATTAGGGGGTGTTACGGTTAGACTTAGTTTAGTGGTTAATCATTTTAATATAGGTGGCGGTGGTGTAGGGGGATTAGATTAGGGGTTAATAATTTTAATATAGGTGGCGGTTGTGTAGGGGCTCACATTAGGGGGTTATCATTTTAATATAGGTGGCGGCGGTGTAGGGGGATTAGATTAGGGGTTAATCATTTTAATATAGGTGCGGCAGTGTAGGGGGATTAGATTAGGGGTTAATCATTTTAATATAGGTGGCGGTTGTTTAGGGGCTCACATTAGGGGGTTATCATTTTAATATAGGTGGCGGCGGTGTAGGGGGATTAGATTAGGGGTTAATCATTTTAATGTAGGTGGCGGCGGTGTAGGGGCTCACATTAGGGGGTAATGTAGTTTATATAAGTAGCGGCGGAGTAGGGGCTCACATTAGGAGGTTATCATTTTAATATAGGTGGCGACGGGGTAGGGGCTCACATTAGGGGGTAATGTAGTTTAAATAGGTAGCGGCGGGGTAGGGGCTCACATTAGGGAGTAATGTAGTTTAAATAGGTGGCAGCGGGGTATGGGCTCACATTAGAGGGTTATCATTTTAATGTAAGTGGCGGCGGGGTAGGGGGATTAGATTAGGGGTTAATAATTTTAATGTAGGTGGCGGCGGTGTAGGGGCTCACATTAGGGGGTGATACAGTTATTATAGGTGGCGGCGGGGTCCGGGAGTGGCGGTTTAGGGGTTAATAAATTTATTGTTAGGAGTGAGATGGGGGATTGCGGATAGAGGGGTATACATGTTGGGCTATGTTTGGGAGGCGTGTTAGACAGTTACGGGAGATTTAATATTTTAGTCAGTTTTTGTAGGCGGCGGTAGTTTCTAAAGTGCCGTAAGTCACTGGCGACTCCAGAAATTTGTACATACGCAGATTTCTGGACATCGCTAGTTTGTCAGACTTACGGCACTTTAGCAACTGTTGGCGCCGTATATGTGATAGCTTGCTGTGCGAGCTGAAACTACCGAAACCTGTGCCGTATATCGGATTGTGCCCCTACAGTGAGTATTGTATAGGCCTGAAAAGCCTTTTTTTTAGTCATGCAAAGGGCTATTAGAGTTCAGATGCATTCTCCTTTAATTGGTTATTTAGTAAATGTCATTTAAAAAAGAAAGGCCTAGTTATAGTAAATAAAAGTGTATTGGGAAAAAACACAAATGTGGTTGAGTTAGCCTTTGTTGGAGCTAAAACAAATATTACAGTAGTAACAAATAACCCCCCCCAATGTGAGATCAATCTAACATAGTGGATGTCTCATAAAAAAAGTCATATTTGATTTATAAAAACACTTGGAGTTCAAAATATATGTCAATTTAAAAAAAAAAAAAAAATGTGAATTTCGAGATAAGCTTCAATTTTATGTCAGATATGGCATTGTTCACAGCCTGAGGTAAAAAGTGAAATATAGCTTATTCTCTGCTTTTCACATAAAAAGTGCATGGAATACATCTTAAATTAAATGCATTTAATACATTGTGCTGGTAACACTACATTATATATATATATAGTTTTGAGACAGTTGTTCATTCTTGTGACTGTGCTTCTCTCTATGTGTATTTAATCTCCCTATGGGGAAAAGGGGCAACCAAACATAGACTTCTTGCTCAGTGTGCTTAGAGGAATATGGCTACACCTTACTGACGAGGCCTAATGAAGGCCAAAATGATTGTCTGGGGTTGCTGTGTTCCTTCTTCAGAGAGGAATTGCCTGGTGGAGCCAATAACACAAGGCATATTAGTGCATCCACCAATCAGCAGCTACTGAGCCTATCTAGATATGAATGCTATCTTTCTTTAGAATTATTTATTATTACATTAGGAAATTACTGGTTAACTCAGATCCAGTGTGCAGGTTACACCCACACAGAATGCATGTGTGACCGGCTCATTCTAGAACCAGTTTACCAGCAGCAACCATACCAGTTGCAAATGTCCTACTCAACACAGACTCAGTGTGTAAGCAATACCAAGCCTAGTGCCACTGTGTGCCATGCTGAATACAACGCCCAGTATACAAGCAGCACCCTCACACATTGCACCTGTGTGACCTGGAAAACCTAGGTCTAGTGTGGCAGATTTACCAACACCCAATGCATGTTACTTTTGAACATCTGACCCCAGATCCTTTTTAATAGTTATATTCACCTCCAGTGACCATTTATGACCTGTTGAGCGCATATATTCACTCATGAATTCTAAGGGGGGGGGGGGGCAATTAGCACAATAACTGTTCTGCATTACACCCTGATATGGTACTCACATACTGATATTAGAATAATGCAAAGAGCATTTACTGTACTTCTTCCTCTGGTGTTAAGTAATTAGTAAGTACAACTCTGGGTATAATGTAGACCAGTTATTAATCTGCTTGTCACCTAGTATTAGTGAGTGGAAGTCTGGGGAGTGTATAATTCTTTGTGTTTAATGTGCTTTTCTACTATTAATGATTAATTAAATATCTGGGTATATAATACATAGCTGCTACTATACTCTGGCTTTGTCTAGTATTTTTAATGCAGATGAGATATTTTGCTCATTGTCCCTCTATCTGTAATCATATGAAATAATAATAATAAAAAAAAATTAATAATCTTAACTCCTGTTAGTCTTCAGCACTGTTATTATTATATAACTTTGGCACACTACTTTGTCCTGAGAAACCCTATGCCCTGTGTAATGCAGAACAGATACAGTATAGTATTACGGAGTAAATACCTGGGTTGTGCTGTATAACAGAACATATCACGTGACGTTTGTGTTAGTGGCACTCACTTATTCACTATCAGAGCTGGAGCTTCTATACTTTATAACTGTCACAGAACTATTAAATCTAGATGAGTTGTTGAGTATATTTGTGCTTAAAGGGACATTAAACCCACATTTTTTCTTTCGTGATTTAGATAGAGCGTGCCATTTTAAACAACTTTCTAATTTACTTCTATTATCTATTTTGCTTCATTCTCTTGATATTCTTTGCTGAATAGCATATCTAGATAGGCTCAGTAGCTGCTGATTGGTGCCTGCACATAGATGCCTCGTTCTATTGGCTCACCCATGTGCATTGCTATTTTTCTAACAAAGGATATCTAAAAAATAAAGCATATTAGATAATAGAAGTAAATTGTAAAGTTGTTTAAAATTGAATTCTCTTTCTGAATCACGAAAGAAAATTTTTGGGTTTAGTGTCCCTTTAAATGTAAGTAGTTTTACTTTATTTTATACAAAATATAAACATTTTAGGGAGACGAGTGAGGTTTTGCTAGAGGGGTTAGAAAACAAGTGTAAACAAGTATAAATGCACAGTGTGAACAAATAGTTAATAAGTAAATGCAGAAATACATTGTTTTACTATTTAATATATTTCCGTTACTAAGTGCAGTGCAGGTCTAAACCCCCCGATTGGCTGCTTCGCTTTGCTCTCTTCTTAGTGATTGGTTATTGTGACCGTTAAGGTAAATATTAAAAAAGCCTGCCGGTTTTACATATGAATAGTGATGTGAAGTTCGGTTCATCCTGATGAATCGGTTCATTTCGGACAGTTCGATTAACTGAACCGGTTCATGAACCGATTCATCAGTTCACCTACTGATCACATGATGCGCTTGAGGGGCAGAGCAGAAGAATCGCAGATTCAGTACAGACCCAGCGATTCTGAATCATTTAGAATGAGTCCTGAGTCACTGTGTCTGTACTGCTCTCTGCTGCTGCTCTCTGCTGCTAGTTGCTTCAGTTCAGCTTGACACTCTTAAGGATACTTAGAGAACAAAACAATATATATATATATATATATATATATATATATATATATATTGTTTTGTTCTCAAAGTATCCTTACATATACACTTACATATTTACTTACATATACACTTACATATTTACTTAACTTAAACAATACTTTATTCTATCCTGATACACCAATGCAATTTTAAACAATTTACTTCTAAAATATATATATATATATTAGAAGTAAATTGTTTAAAATTGCATTGGTGTATCAAGATAGAATAAAGTATTGTTTAAGTTAAGTAAATATGTAAGTGCATTTTTTTCTTGTTATTACACTTATTTATGTTCTTTAAAATAAGTTGACACTATTTTATTAAAGCATTATTTATTTAACAGGGGGTCCTTAGGGTTAATTTGCAATGCTCACTCTAGCCTAGGATGATATAATGCTGTTGAATCAGTGTACTGTGTACTGTTAACTCAGTGATTCATTAGCAACTGTGTTATAACTCTGGTTCTGCTATGAATCACTCAGTTGCTAATGAATCACTGAGTTAACAGTACACAGTACACTGATGCAGTACACTGATTCAACAGCATGTAATATGATCCTAGAGTGAGGTCTCATAGCAGAACCAGAGTTATAACAGAGACCTCACTCTAGGATCATATTACATGCTGCCTGTGGAACTGAACTGTTACAAACGAATCAGTTCAGTCTGGTGAACTGATTCATACAGTTCAGTAAAAAGAACCAGTTCAAATGAACGATTCGTTCATGAACTGCACATCACTACATATGAACTACAATTTTCAATATAAATAATTACAGCAATTAGTCGGACACGGACTCAGCAGGTCGTTAGTGATAAAATGATGAAGACTTCAAAAAAGACTGCACATGGGGGAGCGATATTTGTCCTGTATGCTGCTTCTATTGTGTGTTCGTGTATAATATGTGGTGATTTAGTAGAATACAATGTTATCTCTCCTTGTCCACAACGGTTATAACAGAGAAGCACAGGAACCATTACACAGAGATAGAGATATATTTTTTACAGTGGGGACAAGAGAATAAGGTTTGAGGTTGAAACAAATGACTCGTCTGTTTGTATAGTTATTTATTAGAAACAATGTATTTGATTCAGCTATAACATTTTACAATTTTATGCAAATGATATACAACGACACCTAAATAGTCAGCCAGGTACAGCTTTTCATTAGGCTTTAGAGTTTGAGGCAGAGAGGGGGGCTTACATGGATCTTAGATTATTAACTATCGCCAAGCTTCATTGTAACCAGAAGTTTTACATTTATCTCTGGTACTACAGAGACTGATCTTACAGAGAACGTTACAATTCAATAATTCCAAATCTTTTTATTAGCTACATCTACAATAAATAAAAAATGCAAAGTAAATACGATTATTTTTTTTTTTATTAAAACGTGTATAGTTTAAATGGAATAATCCAGCCAATCAAATTGCGAGAAAGTGAGCCAATTAATGCAGCTCTCAAAACATCCAGGATTTGATTTAATAATGCAATCTATATGTGCCGCAGTGTATATAAAGAGCTGTAGACACGCTGCTGCATAGACATCGCAGGATCAGTTACATACCCTCTAAATATTATAAATGGAAAAAATAAAGTCAAATCCTTTATTGAATTATGTTACTGTATCTATTAATATGCACGTTATGCCTACATTTTGAAAATCATAATCCGTGATACCATTATATAAAGGTCATTATCTAGAACATTTAGTTTAATGCAATTGTTAAGATACGTTACACAGTGTTCCCTAAAGCTGATAGATCAATGGAGCTTTTGTGTATGTGTAACATGGGGATGTGGGCAAACTAGTGTTGTTTTATCACCTGATTATACTATAGAAGTATGTAGGGCAGTCACATTGCCTCTTAGATTAGATTATCTGCATTTTTCCTTCGTTTCTCTGCAGAAATGTATAAAGTTAAATAAGTAGTTCATGAAAGATCTGTAGTAACTTACAATATTTGAAAATTAAAATCTAAATCATAAAAAATAAAATAGACAACGATCACAGCTCCATATCTGAATATATGGGTGGCTCTTAAAAGAGCCTTTGGGTTGGTTGTGTGAATGGGGAAAAAATGCTTAACCCCCGAAACCGTAGAGAGTGCGGCCCTGGCGTTTCAGAGCATACACCACATCCATAGCGGTTACGGTCTTCCTCTTGGCATGCTCAGTGTAGGTGACGGCGTCTCGGATGACATTCTCCAGGAAGACCTTGAGCACTCCGCGGGTCTCCTCGTAGATAAGTCCGGAGATTCGCTTGACACCTCCCCTACGTGCCAAGCGCCGAATAGCCGGCTTAGTAATGCCTTGGATGTTATCGCGGAGCACTTTACGGTGCCTTTTTGCTCCGCCTTTTCCTAGTCCTTTGCCTCCTTTACCGCGTCCAGACATTGTAAATTCAATGAGTAAACTAAACTGATTCCGAAAAAGCCAAAGCGCCTCCTTATATGGTACTGACGAGAACCTGATTTGGAACTGAAAGGTGTTTTTTTTTTACTTGCCTTTTCTGATTGGCTGATTTATTGTATCATCTTCTGGTTGGTTACAAGAGCCGAAATTACTTTCTCAATTAATCCCCTGTGAGTCACAATATACTTAGTTTATATATGATTTTGACAATGTCTTGCATGTGTACAAAGCTTTGGAAACATTTACTAAATGCACAATTAACTGACATAATTTGTACATTAATTTAGAAATGCTCGTTTGTTACAAATTAATATATGCGCTAATAAAATCATTGTAATAACTGTAAAAAAAATATCCAATTTGAAATTCATGAAAACCTAACACATCCAAGGCAATCTGTGAGCCGTTGCATCCTTTAATGTGATTTCTTATCCCTCAGCGCCACCTACTAGTCATAGTTTTTTGTCAAAATCTTTTGAAGGAAATCGTAAATGAACTTGTGTTATAATCACAACATATGATTTAGCTAAAATAAGCTTTGTGTGAGGGAAAAGGCTCGAACTTTATGTTTCAGTCTATTATAAAAACATGTTCTGAAGTAAAGTTATAATTCTATTTCCCTATTTAGTTGAACCTGAACAATAGTCGGCGATTTTTCCTAAGGGACAAGTAAAACAACTTGTATACGTTTATATTATATTAATACGATCAATATTGAACTTCAGTGAGTCAACGGCTCTTTGCCTATCAGAGGTGAAGTGAGGGGAGGAAATGTCTGGGGTTTTAAGCTTGTGATAATTTTATTCATTCGGAATTCATGAAAGCAAATAAACAGTCATCTTATGTTACATAATGGATTTCACAGAAAGAGCAGCAAAGCCGTAACAAACCACACAGCGACTCTTACAGTCTCTCACTGCTGCATAGGATCAACGTGCAGCTGGCGTTTCCTTTTCTTCCATATCTGCCGCCATTTATCTGTATGACCGTTAGTGGTTTAAATAAGCCCGGTCTCCTGTGTGTTCTCTGTATTATCTGATGTTAGCGGTTACTAAATCTAATAAACTTATGTTCCTGATTTCCAAACATTGTTTCAATATCCCTACTCAGTTATAATAGGTAACGTTTTGGGCCAAATTAAGGAGTTAAACCTATAGGCGGCGGCGCATCTGTAAATTGATTAAATTCGTGAAAGACCCGTCTCTCTATAAATGAATGCAAGAAAAGTGCAAGTGTATGAACATGTGCTGTTACAATTTAAGTCTATTCAGTTTAAATACATATATCCACTAATGTAAAGTAAAGAATATATCGACAAAACATTTCCCCACAACTAAACTTGTAGTGTCATATTCAATATTTAGTTATTTATAGAGGCGTAAATATTTTATATACGCACTGAGAAACAAGTATAAGCTCTGATAATGAAAATATGGATGGCTCTTAAAAGAGCCTTTGGGTTTGTAGAAGATATTGTGAACAATGGGATCAGGATTACTTGGCGCTGGTGTACTTGGTCACGGCCTTGGTGCCCTCAGACACTGCGTGCTTAGCCAGCTCTCCCGGCAGCAGCAGACGGACAGCAGTTTGGATCTCTCGGGAAGTGATAGTGGAGCGCTTGTTATAGTGAGCCAGGCGTGAGGCTTCCCCTGCGATTCGCTCGAAAATGTCATTAACAAAGGAGTTCATGATGCCCATGGCCTTGGAGGAGATGCCAGTGTCCGGGTGCACTTGCTTCAGCACCTTGTACACGTAGATGGCATAGCTTTCCTTCCTGCTCCTCTTCCGCTTCTTCCCATCCTTCTTCTGAGTCTTAGTCACGGCTTTCTTGGAGCCCTTCTTAGGCGCTGGCTTGGCTGGTTCAGGCATTGCTGGGAAATAAGCTCTTCACAACAAAATAACTAATAATTGATGGCAAATCCAACAGCTCTATTTATTTGCATCAATCAAAGGGTCGTTTATTGAAACTCATAGTTGATTAGTTGAAAATGTCATGTGATATAATCTGCAGTTTATGAGTGGTGTATACCAAATTTTGAACGTCATTGGTTCCCTCCAAAACTAACCAATCACAGAGAACTCTGCTTTGTCAATCAGGGTATATGTGACCATGCATCTCGAGAATTAAGTTACATTCCGTGTTATTCGAAGAGTCTTACTATTCTCTCAGCTAAATACTTCAGCTTTATATTACCTAAGTGCCATTGTAGTTTCACAAACCATACTTTTTTTTTTTTTTATTGACAAATCTAGTTTTTAAACTACACTAATCATGATCCCTTCACAATATAGTTCACCACTCATACCTGTCGGTATCTTGCATTGTGATAACTATTGATAACGGCTGAAAAGAGCCAACAGATTTTCACTTTAATCCGCTGCTATCTCTTTATATACTTTCTGTATTTACATATATTTTTAGATTTACAGGTTGGTACCCCCTGACATGAGGTGTTTTTTGTTTGTTTGTTTTTTTTGTATACTTACAGCAGCTTCTTTGCTCATGTGCTGCACAATGCAATAGGTGTAACACTGTAGCAAGAGGCACCTCAAACACATGGGCGTAATGATCAAGCTTTTCTGTAATTTGATTATATATTAAACAAAAATTTAACCAGTTTACTAGTGTTTTTATAATGTTGCAGATCAGTCGAGTGATAACAAAGAACATTAAATTGAAACCCTTTTCCATCTTCAAGGTGCACTAGTGATACATTTATAGCATCAGCTCTAGAAGATTCAGACCAAGCGCAGTACATGTGCAAATGTTACTTTAAACGTGTTGGTGACTTAAATGAGTGTCAATAATTTGATATACCTCTTTACACACAGGGTTTATCTATATTAAAGTCTACACTAGGAGATTACATTAGTACATCAAGGAGGAAGAACAAATTAATTGTACCCTCATTTTAACAAATTGTTATCTGTTATACAGCATAATAAACTGAATGGAAACAATGTAACTTTTATTCCTAGGTTATGCATTGTATTTGTGAATCATTTCCATAATGAACTAAATGTTACACATAGGACGTTCTCTGTATTCAAACCCTGAGCCAATGCCTCGGTGTCAGCTGAGACTGGGGTTTAACAATATATACACAGGTCATTCTGCACAATGTGCTAATAAACGGAGCACTTCCCTATTTCATAATCAGATACTCACAGCTGCAGCTCCAGTCGGTATCAGCAAAGCAATTATGTATTCTACAGTGGAGCTAAACTATTGCCCCTTATAAACTGAACTGCGTTTTACTAGTATTATTAATCTTATTATCGCTGAGATTTCTGCTCTACAATTACAGACCGTGATGTGAAAATTACTGTTTTAACCAACATACATTAGCGCAGACATTCACTGTACAGGATAAGGCAACACTTATGTACTATAGACAAGTATTTTAAAGTAATTAGTCAACTACATGTATTTACAATCCATTTACTGTAGGTTTATTACTCATTTTAACTTATTCTTCAGTGCTCTGCAGAACAGATTGATGTGAATCATCAGCTACATAATAAAAAAACAAAACGAAGTTAAACGTGAACAATGTCACAGCTCTGTTGGAAAGTGTTGGTGGCTCTTAGAAGAGCCTTTGGTTGTGAGGACTGAGCAGGGAGCGATCACTTTTTAGCAGCCGCCTTCTTGGCTTTGGGTTTAGCGGCCTTTTTAGCTGGGCTCTTGGCAGCTTTCTTAGCCGGGCTCTTTGCTACCTTCTTGGGCTTGGCGGCTTTAGGCTTCTTCGGGCTTTTTGCAGGGGCAACCTTGGCGCCTGCGGGTTTCTTGGCCTTTTTGGGACTTTTCTTTGTAGCAGATGGAGCCTTTTTGGGCTTCTTGGGGGACTTGGCCGCTTTGCTCTTTGGCTTTGCTGCTTTATTGGATTTGGCCTTTGCTGCAGGCAGCGCCTTTTTCTTGTCCGCTTTCTCCTGGCTCTGCAACTGCTTCTTGTTAACCTTGAACGAGCCGGAGGCCCCGCTGCCTTTCAGCTGGACGAGACGCTCCTTACTCACCAAGGCTTTGAGAGCCAGCTTGAGGCGGCTGTTGTTCTTCTCCACATCGTAGCCTTCCGCAGCCAGAGCCTTCTTGAGAGCTGCCAGGGAGACCCCACTGCGCTCTTTAGAAGCGGACACCGCTTTAAAAATCAGATCGGACACGCTGGGACCGGACTTTGCAGGACGGCTTTTCTTGGCTCCACCTGATACAGCTGCCTTCTTTTTCGGCTGCTTCTTTGCAGGAGCGGCGCTTTCAGCGGGAGGTGCAATTGGTGCGGTCTCTGCCATTTTGTCTCTAGTCACACGAATATACTAATTGCGCTCTTTCTTGTGTTTAAATAGAAGCCACGTGGCGATGTGATTGGCTATACTATTTACAGATGTGTTCTCTGATTGGTTACTTGCATGTAGGCGCATATGTCTCCTAGTTTACAAAATGGCACAGATTTTGTGTTTCCACAGCTTCACTTAATCTAGATTTTATTAGACTATATGTGTCATATCTGTGTCTCTCTCACACAAGCAGAAACTGTGCACCTTATGTTACAGACTAATGCCTGCACAGTGCAAACAGAACGGTATTATCTGCCGCAGGGTGTGCTGAAATGCCAGGAGCCCCAGACTTGTCTTATTATGAACAGCCTTGTTATCTGTATATCTCAAATAATAACCTGAATTTCACATTATAAAACACAATGCATTCTACTAAATCATGTTATTTCAAGAAAAGTGACATTGTATCAATAAAAGCACAATCAGTAGATGCTATAAATGAAACAAGTAGCACATTTGAAATTACAACAGCTGGGTGTTACTCTACTGGAGAGAGTGAATTCTGGAGAAATTAGGAGTCAGTACTTTGTCTAATTATTTAAATGCAATTGTCATTTGCAAATATACGAGAAATACATGTATCTTCTATTTTACCCTCCATATTATTGGAGATAACTTGCCTTGTGAATAGCTAAACAATAGCCCATGAAGTTGTTTTTTTTAAATCAACCTGCATTAATTATAGAATCAACAATTCAATAAAATGTTTACAAATTAAAAAAAAAATATAATAGAATAATCAGAAGGTCAAAAACATACTGTTTATAGGAGATAAAGCTGCAGATGGGACATTGGCCTGGAAGTCAGTAGGTCACATAAGGGCCCTGGATATAAGAGCAGCTGCAATTCTAGGCCTGGAGTTAGTAGTTCACAAATGGGTAGAGGTAAACCTTGAACAATGAACCCAAAGTTAGCAGGTCACAAACGCACTGCATATAGGTACAGCTGGCACACAACAATTAGAGTTAGCAGGTCAGTGATTGACACTACAATTAGGTGCACCTGGTAACTAAGCCTGGAGTTGGCAGGTTATAAAGGGGCACTTTGTATAGGTGTAGCGGACCCACTGGTTCTGGAGTCCGTAGATCACGTTAGTGCTGGCTAGACATGCATCTTATACACTATGCCTGGAATCAGCAGCTCACAAACGGTAATTGTCACAGATACAAGGCTGCCAAGGCTACCCCCCTACTTACCTGGCTCACTCCTTTTTAAACCACTGTTGGCCTTTTCATGGCTTACACAATCTCCCAGACTCTTGCTATTGCTTTTTTATGTGGTTTGTACATCCTCACGGAAGAGCTGATATTTGACCGCCTAACCCCTCTCCGGCTGGCCGGGCTTCTGGATCTGCCGGTAAGCCGCATCACCCCGGACACCTGATAATCTATACCCCATGTCGCTCCAGCAGTGCTTTGCCCCAGAGCTCTGCTCTTTTGGGGATTGGTACCCCCTAGGGAGGGCAAGAGTTTGGGTGATTGTCCGGAGGGAGCTCCTTTGGGAACTTGGGTTTTCTGACCCCCCTACAACTCCTACTTCCCCTGACTTTCCCAGTGTACGTTTGATCACCAGCAGCTCTGGGCCCCAGCAACGGGTCATGTTGCTTTTTGGACTGTGACATCTGGGGACCGAGCGCTTTACAACGACACCCTGGAAGTAGTGCCGCTCTCCCGGGATCACCCCAGAATAAACACCTCTGTACCACTGGGACTCTATGGGGCTATGGACACTATGGGGGGTGCTAGCCTGTCTGAAGGGGCGGGAATGGTGGGAAATCTGGGGGTCAGATAAGACCCTTATCAAGATGAGCTGGGTGTATATAAGTATGTGTGTTTCACAATAAAGAATGTGCTTGTTCCACCTGAATACTGGTTCTGTCTGGTTATTTGGGTGGGCTCTGGCTATATAACTTCTCTCGGAAGCACCCTCTTGGCAGAGCTACCCAGTCGGGGTAGCCAGTGTCCGTCACAGTAACTGGGTGCATATGCAACTGGTAAACTGGGCTACGAGTAAATAGGTCATAAAGGAGCTCTGTCCATAGGTGCAGCTGGCCCACTTGGCCAGTAGTCAACAGGTTACAAAGGGGCACAGGGTATGGTTGTCCAATCAATGTTTTTTTCTATTTCCTGTTTCCTAAAAATTATCTCTGGGTTTCTAAAATCAATGCCTTACCTGTACTCTATTGTTCAAAAGGATGCCATATGTCCTCTTTCCTGCTGTTGTTTCTGTTGAGGGTCCTGGAGCCTCTTATAAAAAGGCTGAAGTAGAAAGAAGTGTACTGGGTGTCCATCCGATCATTTTTCTGTTCAATTTCCCGGTTCCAAGAAATTATCTCTGGGTTTCTAAAATCAATGCTGTACCTGTACTCTATTGTTCAAAAGGATGCCATATGTCCTCTTTCCTACTGTTGTTTTTGTTGAGGGTCCTGGAGCCTCTTATAAAAAGGCTGAAGTAGAAAGAAGTGTACTGGGTGTCCAATAATTTTTTTGTTCAATTTCCTGGTTCCTAAAAATTATCTCTGGGTTTCTAAAATCATTGCTGTACCTGTACTCTATTGTTCAAAAGGATGCCATATGTCCTCTTTCCATATGCGATGTTCGATCCGCCACCTATTCATCATCATTGAGTAAACTTTGACCCTGTATCTCACAGTCTGCAGACACATTCCAGCCAATCAGCAGCAGACACTCCCTCCCAGACCCTCCCAGCTCCTGGACAGCAGCCATTTTACATTAATTCGGAAGCTGCATTGTTAGTGAGAGGAGGGACAGTGTAGCTGCTGGTGATTTTATAGGGAAATTGGTAGCTAGGCTAGTGTATTCAGTGTCCACTACAGTCCTGAAGGACTCATCTGATCTCTGCTTTAAGGAGAGCACCCCAAAAAAGCCCTTTTTAGGGCTAGAACATCATTTTTTTTCCTGTGTAATCTAATTGCAGTTGCTTGCCTGCCAAGCCACTTGCCCAGTGCCACCACTCATATCTGGTGTAACAGTAGTGTAAATAATAAAAAATAAAAACATATATATATATATTTTCTACTGTGAAACATCAGTCTGCTAGTGTAATCTAATTGCAGCTGCCTGCCTGCCAGCGTGTGTGCCAGGCCCACTTGCCCAGTGCAATCCACTCATATCTGGTGTAACAGTAGAGTAAATAATTTAAAAAATATATATATTTTTTGACTGTGAAACATCAGTCTGCTAGTGTAATCTAATTGCAGTCGCCTGCCTGCTAGCATGTGTGCCCGGCCCACTTGCCCAGTGCCACCACTCATATCTGGTGTAACAGTAGTGTAAATAATTAAAAACAAAACAAAAAACCTTGTTTGACAGTGAAACATCAGTCTGCTTGTGTAATCTAATTGCAGTTGCCTGCCTGCCAGCGTGTGTGCCAGGCTCACAGCGTATACTGTGCCCACTTGCCCAGTGCCATCACTCATATCTGGTGTAACAGTAGTGTAAATTAAAAAAAAAAAAAGACTGTGAAACATCAGTCTGCTTGAGTAATCTAATTGCAGTTGCCTGCCTGCCTGCCAGCGTGTGTGCCAGGCTCACAGCATATAATGTGCCCACTTGCCCAGTGGCACCACTTATTTCTTGTTTAATAGTAGTGTAAGTGTACATTTAAAAAAATAAAAACTTTTTCTACTGTGAAACATCAGTCTGCTTTTTTGTGTCAGGCTCACAGCGTATACTGTGCCCACTTGCCCAGTGCCACCACTCATATCTTGTTTAATATTAGTGTAAGTGTACATTTAAAAAAAAATAAAAACTTTTTGGACTGTGAAACATCAGTCTGCTTTTTTTGTGTCAGACTCACAGCGTATACTGTGCCCACTTGCCCAGTGCCACCACTCATACCTTGTTTAATTGTAGTGTAAGTGTACATTTAAAAAAATAAAAACTTTTTTGACTGTGAAACATCAGTCTGCTTTTTTGTGTCAGGCTCACAGCGTATACTGTGCCCACTTGCCCAGTGCCACCACTCATATCTTGTTTAATAGTAGTGTAAGTGTACATTTAAAAAAATAAAAACTTTTTGGACTGTGAAACATCAGTCTGCGTTTTTTGTGTCAGGCTCACAGCGTATACTGTGCCCACTTGGCCAGTGCCACCACTCATATCTTGTTTAATTGTAGTGTAAGTGTACATTTAAAAAAATAAAAACTTTTTGGACTGGGAAACATCAGTCTGCTTTTTTTGTGTCAGGCTCACAGCGTATACTGTGCCCACTTGCCCAGTGCCACCACTCATATCTTGTTTAATTGTAGTGTAAGTGTACATTTAAAAAAATAAAAACTGTTTGGACTGTGAAATATCAGTCTGCTTTTTTTGTGTCAGGCTCACAGCGTATACTGTGCCCACTTGCCCAGTGCCACCACTCATATCTTGTTTAATAGTAGTGTAAGTGTACATTTAAAAAAATAAAAACTTTTTGGACTGGGAAACATCAGTCTGCTTTTTTTGTGTCAGGCTCACAGCGTATACTGTGCCCACTTGCCCAGTGCCACCACTCATATCTTGTTTAATAGTAGTATAAGTGTACATTAAAAAAAATAAAAACTTTTTGGACTGTGAAACATCAGTCTGCTTTTTTTGTGTCAGGCTCACAGCGTATACTGTGCCCACTTGCCCAGTGCCACCACTCATATCTTGTTTAATAGTAGTATAAGTGTACATTTAAAAAAAAAAAAAAAAATGACAGACAGAGGCAGGCCACCTCGCAGGTGCCGTTGTGGTCATGGTGCTGTGATTCCCTTTGGCCCTAGAATAATGCCCAGTGTTCAGAGGCCACATCCCATGAACTCGAAAAATCCTGAGGAAATAGTTGACTTTTTAACACAGGACACCCAATCTTCTATAGCTTCCGCTCTGAACCTTGATGTACCATCCTCCTCCAGCTTATCTTCGGGCACCTCTCAAGTTACCACTCGCCCGCCTGCCGCCACCACCAACACTAGCACCACAGCCACTTCACTTGATGTGTCAGAGGAGTTATTTACACATCAGTTGGAAGAAATGAGTGATGCGCAACCATCATTAACAGAGGATGTAGATAACAGTGATATGTCTCAGTCAGGCAGCATTACAGACATGGATGTACGGTGTGATGATGATGATGATGATGATGATGATGTTGTACCCGCTGCTGCTTCCTTGTGTTAAATATAATTTCTTTGAATAAATATAATTTCTTTGAATCATAAATTTTTTGTGTGGTTCTGGTGTTAAGTAGTGTCTCTCCAAAAAATGTGAACAAATAAACAAACAAAAACAAAACGTTGACTCTTAAAATTCCTCAAGGACAATTTTATAAAACCCTTCTATTTCTTCAAAATGTGTATGCACGGTGTATTATCACTGTACCTCTAAATAAATTGATACACAAATTGTGCTTCTAAATGGATAGACAAACAAATCGTGATGAATTTAAATCGTGATGAATTTAAATGAATAAACAAACAAATCGTGATGAATTTAAAAATGACTTAACTTCTAGATGAAAAAACAAACAAATCGTGATAAATTTAAAAAACTTTACTAAGATAAAAAACAGTATAAGATCGTTTCAATCGTATTGTATGGTTATACCATACAATGAATCTGTTTAGAGCATATGGGGGTACATCTTTATCGTAAAAAAATGCTAAAAGTTCGGATTTTTAATCCTTATGGTGAAAGTTCGGATTTGTAATCCTTATGGTTTTCTTAAGTTGTGGCCACAACCAATTCTAAAACAGTTAAAATCCAAATGTAGTACTGTGCTGTTGTTAGTTTGCAGTTTATTCTCCCCCTAACCGGACCTCTGATATTCCTTACCTCCGTGTTTATTTTCTTTGTATTACCTTGGGTTCTGGGAAGAGTGCTTTTGTAAGTAGGTCGAGTTCTCCAAGCGGCTTTGCCGCTGTTTGAATTTCCTCCGCAACTACTTCCTACCCTGATGTGCGTGTGACGTTGACAGTCTTGATAAAGGCGCAAGTTACGGCGCTGAAACGCGTAGAAAACCTGACATCGAGTGTGGAAAGATTGGCTCCAGTACAAGAAACACTCCCCCCACGATCCGGTTGCCTGATAGGTCCTCCGTGTACAACGTCAACGTCACACGCACATCAGGGTAGGAAGTAGTTGCGGAGGAAATTCAAACAGCGGCAAAGCCGCTTGGAGAACTCGACCTACTTACAAAAGCACTCTTCCCAGAACCCAAGGTAATACAAAGAAAATAAACACGGAGGTAAGGAATATCAGAGGTCCGGTTAGGGGGAGAAAAAACTGCAAACTAACAACAGCACAGTACTACATTTGGATTTTAACTGTTTTAGAATTGGTTGTGGCCACAACTTAAGAAAACCATAAGGATTACAAATCCGATCTTTCACCATAAGGATTAAAAATCCGAACTTTTAGCATTTTTTTACGATAAAGATGTACCCCCATATGCTCTAAACAGATTCATTGTATGGTATAACCATACAATACGATTGAAACGATCTTATACTGTTTTTTATCTTAGTAAAGTTTTTTAAATTTATCACGATTTGTTTGTTTTTTCATCTAGAAGTTAAGTCATTTTTAAATTCATCACGATTTGTTTGTTTATTCATTTAAATTCATCACGATTTAAATTCATCACGATTTGTTTGTCTATCCATTTAGAAGCACAATCCTTTGTTGATTTGTCAGATACAAGTGAAGCGGTTGATAATGACGATGTGTCCGTGGATGTCACGTGGGTGCCCACTAGACTAGAAGAGAAGAAGAACCGGGGGAAATTTCAGATGGGGAGACAGAGAGGAGGAGGAGGAGGAGATGAGTTGTAAGCAGGGGGAGGTCGTCGCAAGGAGCTAGTGGCACAGTAAGACATCATGCATCGGCACCCGGGGTCAGCCAGACAGCACGCCAATCAACGCATGCTGTTGCCACCACCAGAATGCCGTCATCGCAGAGCTCAGCAGTGTGGCATTTTTTTTGTGTGTCTGCCTCTGACAACAGCGATGCCATTTGCAAACTGTGCCAAAAGAAACTGAGTCGTGGGAAGTCCAACACCCACCTAGGTACAACTGCTTTGCGAAGGCACATAATCGCACATCACAAACGCCTATGGGATCAACACATGAGTAGAAGCAGCAAACAAACTCAAAGCCGCCATCCTCCTTCTGGTCCAGCATCTTCAGCCATGTCAACCACTGCTGTCCTCCTTGCCCCCTCTCAACCATCCGCCACTCCGTCTCTCTTCCGGAGCAGTTCCTGCTCATCTGCCCACAGTCAGGTTATTATGAATTTATATAGAAAGAAAGGAAGTTTGGAATTTAACGGGAAAAAGTTGTTAATGTTCAGTGATTATTCAATGGAAACACTGAATAAAAGAAGAAAAATGACTCCATTGTGTACAAGCTTAATAGCAGCAGGGCACAAAGCAGTTGTTATATACCCAGCAAAATTGAAGTATGAGGGTGAAGAAGGGGTGAAAGTTTTTGAAGATCCTGAAGAAGTTAAATATTTTTTTAAAATTGCCTAAGGAGATAGTAATAAGGTGGAATAACAAGTTCGATTCTTTTTTCTTTGTAAATAATTATTACATATTGTTTGATTTGAAATATGAGTATACATTTTATAAAAAAGAGTAAACAAGCAATAAGGGTAAACCTTGTTGTTAAGGATGTTTTATTTAACCCTTTTTTTTTTTTTTTTTTTTCTTTCTTTCTCTCTCTCGCTCTCTCTTTCTCCTCCCTCTCTTCCTCTCCAGCCCCCTCTCTTTTACAGATCCCGCTGTTTTTTTTTAATTACACTCTTAAGCTTAATCCAACATCTCATGAACACACAGAGTTATAATTATATAGTAAGATAATGCAAAAACTCAAGATAATCTCATGGAACGTTGGTGGGATAACATCCCCTATTAAAAGGAAGGCTATAATAAAATATTTGAAAACGTTAGGAACAGATATTGCCTTAATTCAGGAGACCCATTTAAAGGAGATTGAATATATGAAACTAAAATGTAATTGGGTAGGGGAAATTATTGCAACTGATTGTAAAACAAGGAAAAGAGGAGTAGCTATACTTATCAATAAGAATTTAAATTATAGAATTGTGGAAAAAAAAGTAGAAGAGAATGAGCGTGTAGCTATTATTAAAGTAGAAATCAACTCCGAAGTCTTCACAATTTGCAACGTATATGGACCTAATGAGTATAATAAAAGATTTTGGGATGATCTTCAGCGTAAATTATTGGAATATTTAGATACAAAAATAATTTTGGGGGGCGATTTTAATATGGTCCCCAGAATGCCAATAGACAGACTCCAGTTTGGAAATAAGAAGGATCCAGGAAGGAATTCTCGTAGAGAGACTAAGATTTTTTAAAGATATATCTGCCAACATTGGCTTATGTGATTTATGGAGATATAGGAACCCAGGAGTTCGAAAGTACACTTGTATTTCAAAAACCCATAGATCTTACTCAAGGATAGATCACTTATTAGTTTCAAAAAATTTAATACCTTTAGTTACAGATACATCTATATACCCTATAACAATATCTGATCATGCACCGATAGGTTTAACATATGGATCTCGAATTAAAAAGGGGAATAATTTCTTCTTCCCTAAATATTGGGCAGAAAATACAGAATTCTTTAACTTTTTAAGGAATAAATTAGAGGGTTTCAGGATTAATAATAATCACTTTTTAGCAGCCGCCTTCTTGGCTTTGGGTTTAGCTGCCTTTTTAGCTGGGCTCTTGGCAGCTTTCTTAGCCGGGCTCTTTGCTACCTTCTTGGGCTTGGCGGCTTTAGGCTTCTTCGGGCTTTTTGCAGGGGCAACCTTGGCGCCTGCGGGTTTCTTGGCCTTTTTGGGACTTTTCTTTGCAGCAGATGGAGCCTTTTTGGGCTTCTTGGGGGACTTGGCCGCTTTGCTCTTTGGCTTTGCTGCTTTATTGGATTTGGCCTTTGCTGCAGGCAGCGCCTTTTTCTTGTCCGCTTTCTCCTGGCTCTGCAACTGCTTCTTGTTAACCTTGAACGAGCCGGAGGCCCCGCTGCCTTTCAGCTGGACGAGACGCTCCTTACTCACCAAGGCTTTGAGAGCCAGCTTGAGGCGGCTGTTGTTCTTCTCCACATCGTAGCCTTCCGCAGCCAGAGCCTTCTTGAGAGCTGCCAGGGAGACCCCACTGCGCTCTTTAGAAGCGGACACCGCTTTAAAAATCAGATCGGACACGCTGGGACCGGACTTTGCAGGACGGCTTTTCTTGGCTCCACCTGATACAGCTGCCTTCTTTTTCGGCTGCTTCTTGGCAGGAGCGGCGCTTTCAGCGGGAGGTGCAATTGGTGCGGTCTCTGCCATTTTGTCTCTAGTCACACGAATATACTAATTGCGCTCTTTCTTGTGTTTAAATAGAAGCCACGTGGCGATGTGATTGGCTATACTATTTACAGATGTGTTCTCTGATTGGTTACTTGCATGTAGGCGCATATGTCTCCTAGTTTACAAAATGGCACAGATTTTGTGTTTCCACAGCTTCACTTAATCTAGATTTTATTAGACTATATGTGTCATATCTGTGTCTCTCTCACACAAGCAGAAACTGTGCACCTTATATTACAGACTAATGCCTGCACAGTGCAAACAGAACGGTATTATCTGCCGCAGGGTGTGCTGAAATGCCAGGAGCCCCAGACTTGTCTTATTATGAACAGCCTTGTTATCTGTATATCTCAAATAATAACCTGAATTTCACATTATACAACACAATGCATTCTACTAAATCATGTTATTTCAAGAAAAGTGACATTGTATCAATAAAAGCACAATCAGTAGATGCTATAAATGAAACAAGTAGCACATTTGAAATTACAACAGCTGGGTGTTACTCTACTGGAGAGAGTGAATTCTGGAGAAATTAGGAGTCAGTACTTTGTCTAATTATTTAAATGCAATTGTCATTTGCAAATATACGAGAAATACATGTATCTTCTATTTTACCCTCCATATTATTGGAGATAACTTGCCTTGTGAATAGCTAAACAATAGCCCATGAAGTTGTTTTTTTTTAAATCAACCTGCATTAATTATAGAATCAACAATTCAATAAAATGTTTACAAATTAAAAAAAAAAATATAATAGAATAATCAGAAGGTCAAAAACATACTGTTTATAGGAGATAAAGCTGCAGATGGGACATTGGCCTGGAAGTCAGTAGGTCACATAAGGGCCCTGGATATAAGAGCAGCTGCAATTCTAGGCCTGGAGTTAGTAGTTCACAAATGGGTAGAGGTAAACCTTGAACAATGAACCCAAAGTTAGCAGGTCACAAACGCACTGCGTATAGGTACAGCTGGCACACAACAATTAGAGTTAGCAGGTCAGTGATTGACACTACAATTAGGTGCACCTGGTAACTAAGCCTGGAGTTGGCAGGTTATAAAGGGGCACTTTGTATAGGTGTAGCGGACCCACTGGTTCTGGAGTCCGTAGATCACGTTAGTGCTGGCTAGACATGCATCTTATACACTATGCCTGGAATCAGCAGCTCACAAACGGTAATTGTCACAGATACAAGGCTGCCAAGGCTACCCCCCTACTTACCTGGCTCACTCCTTTTTAAACCATTGTTGGCCTTTTCATGGCTTACACAATCTCCCAGACTCTTGCTATTGCTTTTTTATGTGGTTTGTACATCCTCACGGAAGAGCTGATATTTGACCGCCTAACCCCTCTCCGGCTGGCCGGGCTTCTGGATCTGCCGGTCAGCCGCATCACCCCGGACACCTGATAATCTATACCCCATGTCGCTCCAGCAGTGCTTTGCCCCAGAGCTCTGCTCTTTTGGGGATTGGTACCCCCTAGGGAGGGCAAGAGTTTGGGTGATTGTCCGGAGGGAGCTCCTTTGGGAACTTGGGTTTTCTGACCCCCCTACAACTCCTACTTCCCCTGACTTTCCCAGTGTATGTTTGATCACCAGCAGCTCTGGGCCCCAGCAACGGGTCATGTTGCTTTTTGGACTGTGACATCTGGGGACCGAGCGCTTTACAACGACACCCTGGAAGTAGTGCCGCTCTCCCGGGATCACCCCAGAATAAACACCTCTGTACCACTGGGACTCTATGGAGCTATGGACACTATGGGGGGTGCTAGCCTGTCTGAAGGGGCGGGAATGGTGGGAAATCTGGGGGTCAGATAAGACCCTTATCAAGATGAGCTGGGTGTATATAAGTATGTGTGTTTCACAATAAAGAATGTGCTTGTTCCACCTGAATACTGGTTCTGTCTGGTTATTTGGGTGGGCTCTGGCTATATAACTTCTCTCGGAAGCACCCTCTTGGCAGAGCTACCCAGTCGGGGTAGCCAGTGTCCGTCACAGTAACTGGGTGCATATGCAACTGGTAAACTGGGCTACGAGTAAATAGGTCATAAAGGAGCTCTGTCCATAGGTGCAGCTGGCCCACTTGGCCAGTAGTCAACAGGTTACAAAGGGGCACAGGGTATGGTTGTCCAATCAATGTTTTTTTCTATTTCCTGTTTCCTAAAAATTATCTCTGGGTTTCTAAAATCAATGCCTTACCTGTACTCTATTGTTCAAAAGGATGCCATATGTCCTCTTTCCTGCTGTTGTTTCTGTTGAGGGTCCTGGAGCCTCTTATAAAAAGGCTGAAGTAGAAAGAAGTGTACTGGGTGTCCATCCGATCATTTTTCTGTTCAATTTCCCGGTTCCAAGAAATTATCTCTGGGTTTCTAAAATCAATGCTGTACCTGTACTCTATTGTTCAAAAGGATGCCATATGTCCTCTTTCCTACTGTTGTTTTTGTTGAGGGTCCTGGAGCCTCTTATAAAAAGGCTGAAGTAGAAAGAAGTGTACTGGGTGTCCAATATTTTTTTTGTTCAATTTCCTGGTTCCTAAAAATTATCTCTGGGTTTCTAAAATCAATGCTGTACCTGTACTCTATTGTTCAAAAGGATGCCATATGTCCTCTTTCCATATGCGATGTTCGATCCGCCACCTATTCATCATCATTGAGTAAACTTTGACCCTGTATCTCACAGTCTGCAGACACATTCCAGCCAATCAGCAGCAGACACTCCCTCCCAGACCCTCCCAGCTCCTGGACAGCAGCCATTTTACATTAATTCGGAAGCTGCATTGTTAGTGAGAGGAGGGACAGTGTAGCTGCTGGTGATTTTATAGGGAAATTGGTAGCTAGGCTAGTGTATTCAGTGTCCACTACAGTCCTGAAGGACTCATCTGATCTCTGCTTTAAGGAGAGCACCCCAAAAAAGCCCTTTTTAGGGCTAGAACATCATTTTTTTTCCTGTGTAATCTAATTGCAGTTGCTTGCCTGCCAAGCCACTTGCCCAGTGCCACCACTCATATCTGGTGTAACAGTAGTGTAAATAATAAAAAATAAATATATATATATATATATATTTTCTACTGTGAAACATCAGTCTGCTAGTGTAATCTAATTGCAGCTGCCTGCCTGCCAGCGTGTGTGCCAGGCCCACTTGCCCAGTGCAATCCACTCATATCTGGTGTAACAGTAGAGTAAATAATTTAAAAAATATATATATTTTTTGACTGTGAAACATCAGTCTGCTAGTGTAATCTAATTGCAGTCGCCTGCCTGCTAGCATGTGTGCCCGGCCCACTTGCCCAGTGCCACCACTCATATCTGGTGTAACAGTAGTGTAAATAATTAAAAACAAAACAAAAAACCTTGTTTGACAGTGAAACATCAGTCTGCTTGTGTAATCTAATTGCAGTTGCCTGCCTGCCAGCGTGTGTGCCAGGCTCACAGCGTATACTGTGCCCACTTGCCCAGTGCCATCACTCATATCTGGTGTAACAGTAGTGTAAATTAAAAAAAAAAAAAAGACTGTGAAACATCAGTCTGCTTGAGTAATCTAATTGCAGTTGCCTGCCTGCCAGCGTGTGTGCCAGGCTCACAGCATATAATGTGCCCACTTGCCCAGTGGCACCACTTATTTCTTGTTTAATAGTAGTGTAAGTGTACATTTAAAAAAATAAAAACTTTTTCTACTGTGAAACATCAGTCTGCTTTTTTGTGTCAGGCTCACAGCGTATACTGTGCCCACTTGCCCAGTGCCACCACTCATATCTTGTTTAATATTAGTGTAAGTGTACATTTAAAAAAAAATAAAAACTTTTTGGACTGTGAAACATCAGTCTGCTTTTTTTGTGTCAGACTCACAGCGTATACTGTGCCCACTTGCCCAGTGCCACCACTCATACCTTGTTTAATTGTAGTGTAAGTGTACATTTAAAAAAATAAAAACTTTTTTGACTGTGAAACATCAGTCTGCTTTTTTGTGTCAGGCTCACAGCGTATACTGTGCCCACTTGCCCAGTGCCACCACTCATATCTTGTTTAATTGTAGTGTAAGTGTACATTTAAAAAAATAAAAACTTTTTGGACTGTGAAACATCAGTCTGCTTTTTTGTGTCAGGCTCACAGCGTATACTGTGCCCACTTGCCCAGTGCCACCACTCATATCTTGTTTAATAGTAGTGTAAGTGTACATTTAAAAAAATAAAAACTTTTTGGACTGTGAAACATCAGTCTGCGTTTTTTGTGTCAGGCTCACAGCGTATACTGTGCCCACTTGGCCAGTGCCACCACTCATATCTTGTTTAATTGTAGTGTAAGTGTACATTTAAAAAAATAAAAACTTTTTGGACTGGGAAACATCAGTCTGCTTTTTTTGTGTCAGGCTCACAGCGTATACTGTGCCCACTTGCCCAGTGCCACCACTCATATCTTGTTTAATTGTAGTGTAAGTGTACATTTAAAAAAATAAAAACTTTTTGGACTGGGAAACATCAGTCTGCTTTTTTTGTGTCAGGCTCACAGCGTATACTGTGCCCACTTGCCCAGTGCCACCACTCATATCTTGTTTAATAGTAGTATAAGTGTACATTAAAAAAAATAAAAACTTTTTGGACTGTGAAACATCAGTCTGCTTTTTTTGTGTCAGGCTCACAGCGTATACTGTGCCCACTTGCCCAGTGCCACCACTCATATCTTGTTTAATAGTAGTATAAGTGTACATTTAAAAAAAAAAAAAAAAAAATGACAGACAGAGGCAGGCCACCCCGCAGGTGCCGTTGTGGTCATGGTGCTGTGATTCCCTTTGGCCCTAGAATAATGCCCAGTGTTCAGAGGCCACATCCCATGAACTCGAAAAATCCTGAGGAAATAGTTGACTTTTTAACACAGGACACCCAATCTTCTATAGCTTCCGCTCTGAACCTTGATGTACCATCCTCCTCCAGCTTATCTTCGGGCACCTCTCAAGTTACCACTCGCCCGCCTGCCGCCACCACCAACACTAGCACCACAGCCACTTCACTTGATGTGTCAGAGGAGTTATTTACACATCAGTTGGAAGAAATGAGTGATGCGCAACCATCATTAACAGAGGATGTAGATAACAGTGATATGTCTCAGTCAGGCAGCATTACAGACATGGATGTACGGTGTGATGATGATGATGATGATGATGATGATGTTGTACCCACTGCTGCTTCCTTTGTTGATTTGTCAGATACAAGTGAAGCGGTTGATAATGACGATGTGTCCGTGGATGTCACGTGGGTGCCCACTAGAAGAGAAGAAGAACCGGGGGAAATTTCAGATGGGGAGACAGAGAGGAGGAGGAGGAGATGAGTTGTAAGCAGGGGGAGGTCGTCGCAAGGAGCTAGTGGCACAGTAAGACATCATGCATCGGCACCCGGGGTCAGCCAGACAGCACGCCAATCAACGCATGCTGTTGCCACCACCAGAATGCCGTCATCGCAGAGCTCAGCAGTGTGGCATTTTTTTTGTGTGTCTGCCTCTGACAACAGCGATGCCATTTGCAAACTGTGCCAAAAGAAACTGAGTCGTGGGAAGTCCAACACCCACCTAGGTACAACTGCTTTGCGAAGGCACATAATCGCACATCACAAACGCCTATGGGATCAACACATGAGTAGAAGCAGCAAACAAACTCAAAGCCGCCATCCTCCTTCTGGTCCAGCATCTTCAGCCATGTCAACCACTGCTGTCCTCCTTGCCCCCTCTCAACCATCCGCCACTCCGTCTCTCTTCCGGAGCAGTTCCTGCTCATCTGCCCACAGTCAGGTTATTATGAATTTATATAGAAAGAAAGGAAGTTTGGAATTTAACGGGAAAAAGTTGTTAATGTTCAGTGATTATTCAATGGAAACACTGAATAAAAGAAGAAAAATGACTCCATTGTGTACAAGCTTAATAGCAGCAGGGCACAAAGCAGTTGTTATATACCCAGCAAAATTGAAGTATGAGGGTGAAGAAGGGGTGAAAGTTTTTGAAGATCCTGAAGAAGTTAAATATTTTTTTTAAAATTGCCTAAGGAGATAGTAATAAGGTGGAATAACAAGTTCGATTCTTTTTTCTTTGTAAATAATTATTACATATTGTTTGATTTGAAATATGAGTATAAATTTTATAAAAAAGAGTAAACAAGCAATAAGGGTAAACCTTGTTGTTAAGGATGTTTTATTTAACCCTTTTTTTTTTTTTTTTTTTTCTTTCTTTCTCTCTCTCGCTCTCTCTTTCTCCTCCCTCTCTTCCTCTCCAGCCCCCTCTCTTTTACAGATCCCGCTGTTTTTTTTTCATTACACTCTTAAGCTTAATCCAACATCTCATGAACACACAGAGTTATAATTATATAGTAAGATAATGCAAAAACTCAAGATAATCTCATGGAACGTTGGTGGGATAACATCCCCTATTAAAAGGAAGGCTATAATAAAATATTTGAAAACGTTAGGAACAGATATTGCCTTAATTCAGGAGACCCATTTAAAGGAGATTGAATATATGAAACTAAAATGTAATTGGGTAGGGGAAATTATTGCAACTGATTGTAAAACAAGGAAAAGAGGAGTAGCTATACTTATCAATAAGAATTTAAATTATAGAATTGTGGAAAAAAAAGTAGAAGAGAATGAGCGTGTAGCTATTATTAAAGTAGAAATCAACTCCGAAGTCTTCACAATTTGCAACGTATATGGACCTAATGAGTATAATAAAAGATTTTGGGATGATCTTCAGCGTAAATTATTGGAATATTTAGATACAAAAATAATTTTGGGGGGCGATTTTAATATGGTCCCCAGAATGCCAATAGACAGACTCCAGTTTGGAAATAAGAAGGATCCAGGAAGGAATTCTCGTAGAGAGACTAAGATTTTTAAAGATATATCTGCCAACATTGGCTTATGTGATTTATGAAGATATAGGAACCCAGGAGTTCGAAAGTACACTTGTATTTCAAAAACCCATAGATCTTACTCAAGGATAGATCACTTATTAGTTTCAAAAAATGTAATACCTTTAGTTACAGATACATCTATATACCCTATAACAATATCTGATCATGCACCGATAGGTTTAACATATGGATCTCGAATTAAAAAGGGGAATAATTTCTTCTTCCCTAAATATTGGGCAGAAAATACAGAATTCTTTAACTTTTTAAGGGGGTTTCAGGATTAATAATAGTCAACATTTGGGGGAACCAATACTTTACTGGGAAACTGCAAAAGCAGTTTTAAAATCAGAGATGATCACATTTATGGCTTATAAAAAAAAAAAAAACTAGGTAAACGTGAATTACAGCTATTAAATACAGTAAATAATTCTTATAATCAATATCTTAGAGATGCTTCTATAGCAAACTGGCACAAATACATTTCGGCCACTAACCAACGGAACTTATTTTTAATGCAAAAGTATACGCAAGAAGAGATAAAAGCTAAAAGTAGATTCCAAAGGTTTGGCAATAAGTCAGGTAGATATTTGGCAGGTCTAAATAAAATACATAAGAAAAGAACAGTTATAGCCAATATTAAAAGAGAAGATATTAATATATCCTCCCAAGAGGACATCTTAAAAGCCTTTAAAGAATATTATTCAGATATATATAGAACGCACGGAATAAATCAGGAAAGAAAGAGGAAGTTTTGGGAGGAAGTTAAAGTTCCCCAAATTCCGATAGATCAATTGGATTGGCTGAACCGGCCAATAGAGTTAGAGGAAATAATTGGGAAGATAAAAAAGCTATCAGCAAATAAAGCTAGCGGTCCGGATAATCTCCCAAATGAATTCTACAGACTAATGAATACAGAAATAGCACCAATATTGGAAAGAGTTTATAACTATGTATATTCTTCACTTCAAGAACTTAGGTTAAATAGATTTATGGATTCTACAACTATAATATTACTTAAACCTGGGAAAGACCCTCAAGACATGGCATCCTATAGACCAAACTCGTTATTAAATTTGGATTTAAAGATATTAACAAGTATCATAGCTGAAAGGTTACAAAAAGTGATCCCGACCTTAATACATTCAGATCAATCAGGATTCATTAATGGTAGATCATCTTTTTATAATATTAGAAGAGTTACAAATGTTATTACATATGTATGGGCTAATAAAGATAAATTTTTTAAAAAAGGAGAGGATCTGTTATTATTAACTTTAGATGCACAAAAAGCATTTGACTCGGTAGAATGGGATCATCTCTTTCAGACTTTGAGGATGTTTGGATTGAAAGGTAATATCTTGGAATGTATCAAAAATTTATACCGCCCTAAAAACTGCCTTCTGCATAAATGGACAACAATCAGATTTTATAGAAATGTCCAGAGGCACTAGACAGGGGTGTCCTCTCTCACCAATTTTATTCGATCTAGCCTTGGAGCCATTGATGATACAAGTTAGAGAAATGATTCAAGGCATAAGAATTGGGAACACTGAAATAAAAGTAGCAGCATATGCGGATGACATGTTAATATTTTTAAGAAATTCAAAAGAACAGATCCCATTAATATTGGAAATAATAGAAACATTTGGGTCATTTTCTGGCTATAAAGTCAATATACATAAATCTGAGATCCTGTGGTTAGTAAAACAGAAAGGTTCTATTCTAGACTCTAAGTTTAAAGTAGCAGATACATTTATAAAATATTTGGGAATACATTTCTCTAACACACCAGGGGACTGGTATAAGTTAAATTATGAACCCCTATTTACTAAAATTATAGAGGAAATTAAAAGATGGTCACATTTACCTATAACTCTAGCAGGGAAAATCAATATGTTTAAGATGATAACAACACCTAAAATTCTATATGTTATCCAAAATTTACCATTAAAAATTAAGAACAAAGATTTATTACGAATCAAAAGAGCTGTAACTCAACTTTGTTGGAAAGATAAAAAAGCTAGAATATCATATACAAAACTATCTATCTCAAATGAATGGGGCGGAATGGGGCTACCTGACCTAATTTTATATAACCAGGTGTTCTTTGCCAAAATAGTATTAGCTTGGATCTCCAACAACAATAAATTCATAGATTTAGATCTAGAAGAGAACATAGTAAAACCATTTAGCTTAAAATCTTTAATACATGTAGATCACAATAAGCTACCAGATAGGATTAAAAAAACTAGATAGCATTACAAACTTAATTATAGCTTGGCAAAAATTATGTAAAATTTTGAAAATAGATTTTCACTTTTCAAATTTTCTACCTTTGGGAGGGAATCCTGGGGTAATGCTGAATGCAGAAGTATGCCAAAAATGGCAGGAAAGAGGCCTTACCTACCTATACCAGTTAATAGATAATCAGAAGAAATGTATACAGGACTTTAATTATTTGAAAGATGTGTTTGGATGGGAGAACTCACATTTTTATATATACCTACAGCTAAGACACTATTGTAATTCATTAGGAAGGGTGATCTATATGAAAGATAATTGGGATAAGCTGACTCCTATAATGAATCTCTATGCCCAAGGAAGTACTAGTTGCTCAATACTATATAAGAAACTCATTGACCAAACTAGGATGAAATATGTTTATGAATCAATCAATAAGTGGTTAAGAATCTCCCCAGAACTTATAGTAACTGAGGAGGATATAAGAGGAAGCATGAATAGAACAAGGAAAGCTACCCTACTATCTAGTTGGAGAGAGTCACAAGTTAAAATATTGCATCATGTATACTTAACCCCATATGTTATGGCGAAATGAGGCAATTCTCAAAATAACTGTTGTAAACGTTGTAGATATGTAAACGCAGATATAGTACATTGTATGTACTCATGCCCTAAAATTAAAACTTTTTGGTTAAAAATCACTTATTGGTTGGAAAAGAAATGCAAGATTAGATTAGACATTACCCCAAAAGAAGTTGTTTTCTTAGTTGAAGGCTCAACTCACGGGTCAAACACTTGTTTTCTAAATACTATAATATTAATTGTAAGAAACATGATATTAAGCGAATGGAATTCCAAAAAGAGTTTAAGCATAAAGGTTTTCTTGAGGCGAATACAGTTGCAATTGACATATGAACAATTTGATACAGACAATCAATCCGAAAAACAAATTGCAAAATTTATGTTTAAATGGGAACCCTATATAAGATCATTAGATCGGGCAATGCAACAAATAATCATTAAACCATTTGAAAATTCAATATATATTCAAGAGGAACAACTTAGGGGGAGCTGGAGAGTGTAGGGCAGGGGCGGGACGGGGCGTGAGAGGTTTAAGGTTAAAATCAGTATTATATATAAAAGGGAGGAGGAGAAGGGAAGGAAACTTTCCCCCTTTTTTTTTTTTTTTTTTTTTCCGTTTGTTTGTTTGTATGATTTTATTTTCACTTGTTCTATCGCCTTAGAATTAGTAAGGTGCATGCACGATTTGACAATATAATGAGCCAAAAGAAGAGAGAGAGGGGAAGGAAAGAAGGAAGAAGGTTAAAAGATAGATAAAGGAGTGGGGGAAAATGAAAATGAGAGTGTAGACTACAGTAATATATATGGAATATAATGTGTTAAATACTTATTTAAGATATATGAATATAAGTTGTAAAAACAAGGTTTATATGTTATTTAATAGCAGAAATATTATCTCATTTGGAATTGTGTAAGTGTGACTAGAATCACTATCAAGAAGATGATACTGCAAATGTAATAGTTAGCAACATGTTTTTGTTGCCTTGTTGTATTTCTTTTTTTTTTCTTCACTGTTTGTACATGTTATAATACATGACTATCTCAATAAAAAAAAAAAAAAAAAAAAAAATAAATAAATAAAACCTTTTTGGATTGTGAAACATCAGTCTGCTTTTTTGTGTCAGGCTCACAGCATATAGTGTGCCCACTTGCCCAGTGCCACCACTCATATCTTGTTTAATAGTAGTATAAGTGTACATTTAAAAAAAAAAAAAAAATGAGAGGCAGGCCACCCCGCAGGTGCCGTTGTGGTCATGGTGCTGTGATTCCCTTTGGCCCTAGAATAATGCCCAGTGTTCAGAGGCCACATCCCATGAACTCGAAAAATCCTGAGGAAATAGTTGACTTTTTAACACAGGACACCCAATCTTCTATAGCTTCCGCTCTGAACCTTGATGTACCATCCTCCTCCAGCTTATCTTCGGGCACCTCTCAAGTTACCACTCGCCCGCCTGCCGCCACCACCAACACTAGCACCACAGCAACTTCACTTGATGTGTCAGAGGAGATATTTACACATCAGTTGGAAGAAATGAGTGATGCGCAACCATCATTAACAGAGGATGTAGATAACAGTGATATGTCTCAGTCAGGCAGCATTACAGACATGGATGTACGGTGTGATGATGATGATGATGATGTTGTACCCGCTGCTGCTTCCTTTGTTGATTTGTCAGATACAAGTGAAGCGGTTGATAATGACGATGTGTCCATGGATGTCACGTGGGTGCCCACTAGAAGAGAAGAAGAACCGGGGGAAATTTCAGATGGGGAGACAGAGAGGAGGAGGAGGAGATGAGTTGTAAGCAGGGGGAGGTCATCATGCATCGGCACCCGGGGTCAGCCAGACAGCACGCCAATCAACGCGTGCTGTTGCCACCACCAGAATGCCGTCATCGCAGAGCTCAGCAGTGTGGCATTTTTTTTGTGTGTCTGCCTTTGACAACAGCGATGCCATTTGCAAACTGTGCCAAAAGAAACTAAGTCGTGGGAAGTCCAACACCCACCTAGGTACAACTGCTTTGCAAAGGCACATAATTGCACATCACAAACGCCTATGGAATCAACACATGAGTAGAAGCAGCAATCAAACTCAAAGCCGCCATCCTCCTTCTGGTCCAGCATCTTCAGCCATGTCAACCACTGCTGTCCTCCTTGCCCCCTCTCAACCATCCGCCACTCCATCTCTCTTCCGGAGCAGTTCCTGCTCATCTGCCCACAGTCAGGTGTCTGTCAAGGACATGTTTGAGCGTAAGAAGCCAATGTCACAAAGTCACCCCCTTGCCCGGCGTCTGACAGCTGGCTTGTCTGAACTCTTAGTCCGCCAGCTTTTACCATACAAGCTGGTGGAGTCTGAGGCGTTAAAAAAATGTGTAGCCATTGGGACACCGCAGTGGAAGGTACCCAGCCGAAATGTCTTTTCACAAAAGGCAATCCCCAACCTGTACTCGATTGTAAGAAAGGAAGTAATGGCATGTCTGGCACACAGTGTTGGGGCAAGGGTCCATATGACCACTGATAGCTGGTCTGCAAAGCATGGTCAGGGCAGTTATATCACCTACACTGCGCATTGGGTAAACCTGCTGACGGCTGCCAAGCATGGAATGCATGGCTCTGCAGAAGAGGATTTGGTGACACCGCCACGACTTGCAGGCAGGTAGTCTTCCTCCCTCCCCGTAAACAGAACCCCTTCCCGGGAGAGGAGACAGTTGGTCTCTCTCCCCAGCGGCAGAGCCAGGAGCCGGGAGAGGAGACAGTCGGTCTCTCTCCCCAGTGGCAGAGCCAGGAGCCGGGAGAGGAGACAGTCGGTCTCTCTCCCCAGCGGCAGAGCCATCCCCTGGGATCAGAGCTAGTCGTCCTCACTCTACTTATAGAGAAGCCCTTGCAGGGAGAGACGGGTATCGATATCTCTCCCTCTCTCCCCAGTGGCCGAATCCCTTTCAGGGAGAGGAAACAGTCGGTCTCTCTCCCCAGCGGCAGCACAGTTTCCCATGGAGCGGAGGTAGCAGACCTCCCTCCCCAGCAGTAGATCTCCTTCTCGGGAGAGGAGACAGATGGTCTCTCCCCTTAGTAGCTTGGCAGGGTCTATACCCTTTTCTTGTCCTGGAGTATATCTCACAGAAGGCAGGCCAGGGGGGTACCCTCTCATGCAGTTGGGGCCACAAGTTTGGGCACCCGAGTTTTGCCTGCCCCACCAAGGAGCAACTTCCACCAACAGTCTGGGGAGGGTATACAGCCGGGAAACCGGTACTGGCTTTGTTTGTGGGTGGGTCGGCTGGTACTCAACAGAGTGTCACAGAGGAAAACAGTAGATCTCCTTCTCGGGAGAGGAGACAGATGGTCTCTCCCCTTAGTAGCTTGGCAGGGTCTATACCCTTTTCTTGTCCTGGAGTATATCTCACAGAAGGCAGGCCAGGGGGGTACCCTCTCATGCAGTTGGGGCCACAAGTTTGGGCACCCGAGTTTTGCCTGCCCCACCAAGGAGCAACTTCCACCAACAGTCTGGGGAGGGTATACAGCCGGGAAACCGGTACTGGCTTTGTTTGTGGGTGGGTCGGCTGGTACTCAACAGAGTGTCACAGAGGAAAACAGTTTGGCCATGGAACTTAAGGACACTGGAACTTGTGGAACAGCAATTGTTTGGGAGCCGGCCTTAGCAAACTTGGGACTTTGCATTTTGTGACTATCCCTGCGCCCAGGGCGCAGGGTATAAACGCCAGCAGAAACCCCCCAGGATGCCCCAAGCTCAGGAGAGATGGGATAACCTCTCTCAGCAACCGAGAGGTGGAGGGCCACTGTTGGACAGCCCCAGGCCAACCCGTTAAGGGTCTAGCCGGGTCTGCCGAACTAGAGGGGGGAGGTGTCATGGATATCAGACGGCTAAGTAAGGCTACCCCCACCCCCCTACAACCTCACCCCTGTTGTTTCTCAGTGGTTTTGGGCTTCTCAGAGCAACCACCATCTCTGGAAGCTGTTTGTTTGCTTTGTGTAGGCTTGTTTTTGTGTTCAGAGAAAAGTTGGTGTATGACCAGCAAAATCCTCCTAGGCTGACCGGGCTCCTGGAACTCCCGGTCGTCCGCCTTACAACGGACACCCACCTAACCCCTCTCAGGCTGGCCAGGCTCCTGGAACTCCCGGTCGGCCACAGGACAGCAGAACACCCGCAAATTTTAACCCAGGTCGTTCCAGCAACCATGTTCCCCAGAGCTCCGCTCTTTTGGGGATTAGTAGCCCCTGGAGAGTACAAGGGGTGGGAAAATTGCCGTATGGGGAGCTCCTTTGGGGGGGGGGGGGTTTGGACACCCCTAACCCCATAAATTCTTCGGACTGTAATTTTTGGACTGTGAAATCTGGGGACGAGAGCTTTAAAATGAGCCGCCGCATCACCGGGATCACCCCGAAACCGCCACCCATATGTATTGGGAATAGGATTATGTGGGACTGTGGCTCCGATGGAGGTGCCGGGCTGTCTGGAGGGGCGGGAATGGCGGGAAAATAGTGGGATTGTCCAGGGTCTTATCAAGATGAGCTGACTGTATAAAAGGAGTGTGTGTTTTCAATAAAATCAGTTCCTGTTAAACCTTAATGCTATGCTGTCTAGTTATTTGGGTTTGCTCCAGCTAAAAATCACTTTTCCTGGGCTACATAGCAGCCTGTTCCAGGCAGAGGAAGGAGACTCTGACAGAGCTACCTAGTCTGGTAGCTGGAGTCTGCTACAGGGTGGGAACCTGAGTACTGGTGCTGTCAGGCATCAGGGGTGGCTACAGGCTGTGGTCACTTGCCAGCTACATAGCTGCAATCGGCAGGGACGAAGCAGGACCCGTTTAGTGTCACAAGGCAGGACCCGTTTAGTGTCACAAGACCCTTTTAAGGGCTGGTAATAGAGCTGATTACTTTTTGTAATTTAGTTTAGGGTAGGGACGTTTTTTTTATTTTGGGGGGGCTTTGTTATTTTATTAGGGGGCTTAGATTAGGTGTAATTAGTTTAAAATTTAGTTTAGTGTATTTAATTATATTTTAGTTTAGATAATTGTAGTTTATTTAATTAATCTATTGATAGTGTAGGTGTATTTGTAACTTAGGTTAGGATTTATTTTACAGGTAATTTGGTAATTATTTTAACTAGGTAGCTATTAAATAGTTAATAACTATTTAATAGCTATTGTACCTAGTTAAAATAAATACCAAGTTACCTGTAAAATAAATATAAACCCTAAAATAGCTACAATGTAATTATTAGTTATAGTGTAGCTATATTAGGGTTTATTTTATAGGTAAGTATTTAGATTTAAATAGGAATAATTTAGTTAATATTATTAATATTAATTAGATTTATTTTAATAATAATTACATTAGGGGGTGTTACGGTTAGACTTAGTTTAGTGGTTAATCATTTTAATATAGGTGGCGGTGGTGTAGGGGGATTAGATTAGGGGTTAATAATTTTAATATAGGTGGCGGTTGTGTAGGGGCTCACATTAGGGGGTTATCATTTTAATATAGGTGGCGGCGGTGTAGGGGGATTAGATTAGGGGTTAATCATTTTAATATAGGTGCGGCAGTGTAGGGGGATTAGATTAGGGGTTAATCATTTTAATATAGGTGGCGGTTGTTTAGGGGCTCACATTAGGGGGTTATCATTTTAATATAGGTGGCGGCGGTGTAGGGGGATTAGATTAGGGGTTAATCATTTTAATGTAGGTGGCGGCGGTGTAGGGGCTCACATTAGGGGGTAATGTAGTTTATATAAGTAGCGGCGGAGTAGGGGCTCACATTAGGAGGTTATCATTTTAATATAGGTGGCGACGGGGTAGGGGCTCACATTAGGGGGTAATGTAGTTTAAATAGGTAGCGGCGGGGTAGGGGCTCACATTAGGGAGTAATGTAGTTTAAATAGGTGGCAGCGGGGTATGGGCTCACATTAGGGGGTTATCATTTTAATGTAAGTGGCGGCGGGGTAGGGGGATTAGATTAGGGGTTAATAATTTTAATGTAGGTGGCGGCGGTGTAGGGGCTCACATTAGGGGGTGATACAGTTATTATAGGTGGCGGCGGGGTCCGGGAGTGGCGGTTTAGGGGTTAATAAATTTATTGTTAGGAGTGAGATGGGGGATTGCGGATAGAGGGGTATACATGTTGGGCTATGTTTGGGAGGCGTGTTAGACAGTTACGGGAGATTTAATATTTTAGTCAGTTTTTGTAGGCGGCGGTAGTTTCTAAAGTGCCGTAAGTCACTGGCGACTCCAGAAATTTGTACATACGCAGATTTCTGGACATCGCTAGTTTGTCAGACTTACGGCACTTTAGCAACTGTTGGCGCCGTATATGTGATAGCTTGCTGTGCGAGCTGAAACTACCGAAACCTGTGCCGTATATCGGATTGTGCCCCTACAGTGAGTATTGTATAGGCCTGAAAAGCCTTTTTTTTAGTCATGCAAAGGGCTATTAGAGTTCAGATGCATTCTCCTTTAATTGGTTATTTAGTAAATGTCATTTAAAAAAGAAAGGCCTAGTTATAGTAAATAAAAGTGTATTGGGAAAAAACACAAATGTGGTTGAGTTAGCCTTTGTTGGAGCTAAAACAAATATTACAGTAGTAACAAATAAACCCCCCCCCCCCCAATGTGAGATCAATCTAACATAGTGGATGTCTCATAAAAAAAGTCATATTTGATTTATAAAAACACTTGGAGTTCAAAATATATGTCAATTTAAAAAAAAAAAAAAAATGTGAATTTCGAGATAAGCTTCAATTTTATGTCAGATATGGCATTGTTCACAGCCTGAGGTAAAAAGTGAAATATAGCTTATTCTCTGCTTTTCACATAAAAAGTGCATGGAATACATCTTAAATTAAATGCATTTAATACATTGTGCTGGTAACAATACATGATATATATATATATATATATATATATATATATATATATATATATATATATATATATATATATAGTTTTGAGACAGTTGTTCATTCTTGTGACTGTGCTTCTCTCTATGTGTATTTAATCTCCCTATGGGGAAAAGGGGCAACCAGACATAGACTTCTTGCTCAGTGTGCTTAGAGGAATATGGCTACACCTTACTGACGAGGCCTAATGAAGGCCAAAATGATTGTCTGGGGTTGCTGTGTTCCTTCTTCAGAGAGGAATTGCCTGGTGGAGCCAATAACACAAGGCATATTAGTGCATCCACCAATCAGCAGCTACTGAGCCTATCTAGATATGAATGCTATCTTTCTTTAGAATTATTTATTATTACATTAGGAAATTACTGGTTAACTCAGATCCAGTGTGCAGGTTACACCCACACAGAATGCATGTGTGACCGGCTCATTCTAGAACCAGTTTACCAGCAGCAACCATACCAGTTGCAAATGTCCTACTCAACACAGACTCAGTGTGTAAGCAATACCAAGCCTAGTGCCACTGTGTGCCATGCTGAATACAACGCCCAGTATACAAGCAGCACCCTCACACATTGCACCTGTGTGACCTGGAAAACCTAGGTCTAGTGTGGCAGATTTACCAACACCCAATGCATGTTACTTTTGAACATCTGACCCCAGATCCTTTTTAATAGTTATATTCACCTCCAGTGACCATTTATGACCTGTTGAGCGCATATATTCACTCATGAATTCTAGGGGGGGGGGGGGGCAATTAGCACAATAACTGTTCTGCATTACACCCTGATATGGTACTCACATACTGATATTAGAATGATGCAAAGAGCATTTACTGTACTTCTTCCTCTGGTGTTAAGTAATTAGTAAGTACAACTCTGGGTATAATGTAGACCAGTTATTAATCTGCTTGTCACCTAGTATTAGTGAGTGGAAGTCTGGGGAGTGTATAATTCTTTGTGTTTAATGTGCTTTTCTACTATTAATGATTAATTAAATATCTGGGTATATAATACATAGCTGCTACTATACTCTGGCTTTGTCTAGTATTTTTAATGCAGATGAGATATTTTGCTCATTGTCCCTCTATCTGTAATCATATGAAATAATAATAATAAAAAAAAAATAATAATCTTAACTCCTGTTAGTCTTCAGCACTGTTATTATTATATAACTTTGGCACACTACTTTGTCCTGAGAAACCCTATGCCCTGTGTAATGCAGAACAGATACAGTATAGTATTACGGAGTAAATACCTGGGTTGTGCTGTATAACAGAACATATCACGTGACGTTTGTGTTAGTGGCACTCACTTATTCACTATCAGAGCTGGAGCTTCTATACTTTATAACTGTCACGGAACTATTAAATCTAGATGAGTTGTTGAGTATATTTGTGCTTAAAGGGACATTAAACCCACATTTTTTCTTTCGTGATTTAGATAGAGCGTGCCATTTTAAACAACTTTCTAATTTACTTCTATTATCTATTTTGCTTCATTCTCTTGATATTCTTTGCTGAATAGCATATCTAGATAGGCTCAGTAGCTGCTGATTGGTGCCTGCACATAGATGCCTCGTTCTATTGGCTCACCCATGTGCATTGCTATTTTTCTAACAAAGGATATCTAAAAAATAAAGCATATTAGATAATAGAAGTAAATTGTAAAGTTGTTTAAAATTGAATTCTCTTTCTGAATCACGAAAGAAAATTTTTGGGTTTAGTGTCCCTTTAAATGTAAGTAGTTTTACTTTATTTTATACAAAATATAAACATTTTAGGGAGACGAGTGAGGTTTTGCTAGAGGGGTTAGAAAACAAGTGTAAACAAGTATAAATGCACAGTGTGAACAAATAGTTAATAAGTAAATGCAGAAATACATTGTTTTACTATTTAATATATTTCCGTTACTAAGTGCAGTGCAGGTCTAAACCCCCCGATTGGCTGCTTCGCTTTGCTCTCTTCTTAGTGATTGGTTATTGTGACCGTTAAGGTAAATATTAAAAAAGCCCGCCGGTTTTACATATGAATAGTGATGTGAAGTTCGGTTCATCCTGATGAATCGGTTCATTTCGGACAGTTCGATTAACTGAACCGGTTCATGAACCGATTCATCAGTTCACCTACTGATCACATGATGCGCTTGAGGGGCAGAGCAGAAGAATCGCAGATTCAGTACAGACCCAGCGATTCTGAATCATTTAGAATGAGTCCTGAGTCACTGTGTCTGTACTGCTCTCTGCTGCTGCTCTCTGCTGCTAATTGCTTCAGTTCAGCTTGACACTCTTAAGGATACTTAGAGAACAAAACAATATATATATATATATATATATATATATTGTTTTGTTCTCAAAGTATCCTTACATATACACTTACATATTTACTTACATATACACTTACATATTTACTTAACTTAAACAATACTTTATTCTATCCTGATACACCAATGCAATTTTAAACAATTTACTTCTAAAATATATATATATATATATATATATATATATATATATATATATATATATATATATATATATATATATATATATATATATATATTAGAAGTAAATTGTTTAAAATTGCATTGGTGTATCAAGATAGAATAAAGTATTGTTTAAGTTAAGTAAATATGTAAGTGCATTTTTTTCTTGTTATTACACTTATTTATGTTCTTTAAAATAAGTTGACACTATTTTATTAAAGCATTATTTATTTAACAGGGGGTCCTTAGGGTTAATTTGCAATGCTCACTCTAGCCTAGGATGATATAATGCTGTTGAATCAGTGTACTGTGTACTGTTAACTCAGTGATTCATTAGCAACTGTGTTATAACTCTGGTTCTGCTATGAATCACTCAGTTGCTAATGAATCACTGAGTTAACAGTACACAGTACACTGATGCAGTACACTGATTCAACAGCATGTAATATGATCCTAGAGTGAGGTCTCATAGCAGAACCAGAGTTATAACAGAGACCTCACTCTAGGATCATATTACATGCTGCCTGTGGAACTGAA
Source organism: Bombina bombina (assembly GCF_027579735.1). Taxonomy (NCBI): domain Eukaryota; kingdom Metazoa; phylum Chordata; class Amphibia; order Anura; family Bombinatoridae; genus Bombina; species Bombina bombina. The sequence continues at coordinate 8,657 of NW_026512600.1, read as the reverse complement.
CTGTTACAAACGAATCAGTTCAGTCTGGTGAACTGATTCATACAGTTCAGTAAAAAGAACCAGTTCAAATGAACGATTCGTTCATGAACTGCACATCACTACATATGAACTACAATTTTCAATATAAATAATTACAGCAATTAGTCGGACACGGACTCAGCAGATCGTTAGTGATAAAATGATGAAGACTTCAAAAAAGACTGCACATGGGGGAGCGATATTTGTCCTGTATGATGCTTCTATTGTGTGTTCGTGTATAATATGTGGTGATTTAGTAGAATACAATGTTATCTCTCCTTGTCCACAACGGTTATAACAGAGAAGCACAGGAACCATTACACAGAGATAGAGATATATTTTTTACAGTGGGGACAAGAGAATAAGGTTTGAGGTTGAAACAAATGACTCGTCTGTTTGTATAGTTATTTATTAGAAACAATGTATTTGATTCAGCTATAACATTTTACAATTTTATGCAAATGATATACAACGACACCTAAATAGTCAGCCAGGTACAGCTTTTCATTAGGCTTTAGAGTTTGAGGCAGAGAGGGGGGCTTACATGGATCTTAGATTATTAACTATCGCCAAGCTTCATTGTAACCAGAAGTTTTACATTTATCTCTGGTACTACAGAGACTGATCTTACAGAGAACGTTACAATTCAATAATTCCAAATCTTTTTATTAGCTACATCTACAATAAATAAAAAATGCAAAGTAAATACGATTATTTTTTTTTTATTAAAACGTGTATAGTTTAAATGGAATAATCCAGCCAATCAAATTGCGAGAAAGTGAGCCAATTAATGCAGCTCTCAAAACATCCAGGATTTGATTTAATAATGCAATCTATATGTGCCGCAGTGTATATAAAGAGCTGTAGACACGCTGCTGCATAGACATCGCAGGATCAGTTACATACCCTCTAAATATTATAAATGGAAAAAATAAAGTCAAATCCTTTATTGAATTATGTTACTGTATCTATTAATATGCACGTTATGCCTACATTTTGAAAATCATAATCCGTGATACCATTATATAAAGGTCATTATCTAGAACATATAGTTTAATGCAATTGTTAAGATACGTTACACAGTGTTCCCTAAAGCTGATAGATCAATGGAGCTTTTGTGTATGTGTAACATGGGGCTGTGGGCAAACTAGTGTTGTTTTATCACCTGATTATACTATAGAAGTATGTAGGGCAGTCACATTGCCTCTTAGATTAGGTTATCTGCATTTTTCCTTCGTTTCTCTGCAGAAATGTATAAAGTTAAATAAGTAGTTCATGAAAGATCTGTAGTAACTTACAATATTTGAAAATTAAAATCTAAATCATAAAAAAAAAAAAAAATAGACAACGATCACAGCTCCATATATGAATATATGGGTGGCTCTTAAAAGAGCCTTTGGGTTGGTTGTGTGAATGGGGAAAAAATGCTTAACCCCCGAAACCGTAGAGAGTGCGGCCCTGGCGTTTCAGAGCATACACCACATCCATAGCGGTTACGGTCTTCCTCTTGGCATGCTCAGTGTAGGTGACGGCGTCTCGGATGACATTCTCCAGGAAGACCTTGAGCACTCCGCGGGTCTCCTCGTAGATAAGTCCGGAGATTCGCTTGACACCTCCCCTACGTGCCAAGCGCCGAATAGCCGGCTTAGTAATGCCTTGGATGTTATCGCGGAGCACTTTACGGTGCCTTTTTGCTCCGCCTTTTCCTAGTCCTTTGCCTCCTTTACCGCGTCCAGACATTGTAAATTCAATGAGTAAACTGATTCCGAAAAAGCCAAAGCGCCTCCTTATATGGTACTGACGAGAACCTGATTTGGAACTGAAAGGTGTTTTTTTTTACTTGCCTTTTCTGATTGGCTGATTTATTGTATCATCTTCTGGTTGGTTACAAGAGCCGAAATTACTTTCTCAATTAATCCCCTGTGAGTCACAATATACTTAGTTTATATATGATTTTGACAATGTCTTGCATGTGTACAAAGCTTTGGAAACATTTACTAAATGCACAATTAACTGGCATAATTTGTACATTAATTTAGAAATGCTCGTTTGTTACAAATTAATATATGCGCTAATAAAATCATTGTAATAACTGTAAAAAAAAAGTATCCAATTTGAAATTCATGAAAACCTAACACATCCAAGGCAATCTGTGAGCCGTTGCATCCTTTAATGTGATTTCTTATCCCTCAGCACCACCTACTGGTCATAGTTTTTTGTCAAAATCTTTTGAAGGAAATCGTAAATGAACTTGTGTTATAATCACAACATATGATTTAGCTAAAATAAGCTTTGTGTGAGGGAAAAGGCTCGAACTTTATGTTTCATTCTATTATAAAAACATGTTCTGAAGTAAAGTTATAATTCTATTTCCCTATTTAGTTGAACCTGAACAATAGTCGGCGATTTTTCCTAATAGACAAGTAAAACAACTTGTATACGTTTATATTATATTAATACGATCAATATTGAACTTCAGTGAGTCAACGGCTCTTTGCCTATCAGAGGTGAAGTGAGGGGAGGAAATGTCTGGGGTTTTAAGCTTGTGATAATTTTATTCATTCGGAATTAATGAAAGCAAATAAACAGTCATCTTATGTTACATAATGGATTTCACAGAAAGAGCAGCAAAGTCGTAACAAACCACACAGCGACTCTTATAGTCTCTCACTGCTGCATAGGATCAACGTGCAGCTGGCGTTTCCTTTTCTTCCATATCTGCCGCCATTTCTCTGTATGACCGTTAGTGGTTTAAATAAGCCCGGTCTCCTGTGTGTTCTCTGTATTATCTGATGTTAGCGGTTACTAAATCTAATAAACTTATGTTCCTGATTTCCAAACATTGTTTCAATATCCCTACTCAGTTATAATAGGTAACGTTTTGGGCCAAATTAAGGAGTTAAACCTATAGGCGGCGGCGCATCTGTAAATTGATTAAATTGGTGAAAGACCCGTCTCTCTATAAATGAATGCAAGAAAAGTGCAAGTGTATGAACATATGCTGTTACAATTTAAGTCTATTCAGTTTAAATACATATATCCACTAATGTAAAGTAAAGAATATATCGACAAAACATTTCCCCACAACTAAACTTGTAGTGTCATATTCAATATTTAGTTATTTATAGAGGCGTAAATATTTTATATACGCACTGAGAAACAAGTATAAGCTCTGATAATGAAAATATGGATGGCTCTTAAAAGAGCCTTTGGGTTTGTAGAAGATATTGTGAACAATGGGATCAGGATTACTTGGCGCTGGTGTACTTGGTCACGGCCTTGGTGCCCTCAGACACTGCGTGCTTAGCCAGCTCTCCCGGCAGCAGCAGACGGACAGCAGTTTGGATCTCTCGGGAAGTGATAGTGGAGCGCTTGTTATAGTGAGCTAGGCGTGAGGCTTCCCCTGCGATTCGCTCGAAGATGTCATTAACAAAGGAGTTCATGATGCCCATGGCCTTGGAGGAGATGCCAGTGTCCGGGTGCACTTGCTTCAGCACCTTGTACACGTAGATGGCATAACTTTCCTTCCTGCTCCTCTTCCGCTTCTTCCCATCCTTCTTCTGAGTCTTAGTCACGGCTTTCTTGGAGCCCTTCTTAGGCGCTGGCTTGGCTGGTTCAGGCATTGCTGGGAAATAAGCTCTTCACAACAAAATAACTAATAATTGATGGCAAATCCAACAGCTCTATTTATTTGCATCAATCAAAGGGGCGTTTATTGAAACTCATAGTTGATTAGTTGAAAATGTCATGTGATATAATCTGCAGTTTATGAGTGGTGTATACCAAATTTTGAACGTCATTGGTTCCCTCCAAAACTAACCAATCACAGAGAACTCTGCTTTGTCAATCAGGGTATATGTGACCATGCATCTCGAGAATTAAGTTACATTCCGTGTTATTCGAAGAGTATTAGTAAACATGTCAGGACGAGGCAAACAAGGTGGTAAAGTCCGTGCTAAGGCCAAGACTCGCTCATCTAGAGCCGGTCTGCAGTTTCCAGTTGGTCGTGTGCACAGACTGCTTCGAAAGGGGAACTACGCTGAGCGTGTGGGAGCCGGTGCTCCTGTCTATTTGGCTGCAGTGCTCGAGTACCTCACCGCTGAGATCCTGGAGTTGGCCGGTAACGCTGCCAGGGATAATAAGAAGACCCGCATCATCCCCCGGCACCTGCAGCTCGCTGTGAGGAACGACGAGGAGCTCAACAAGCTACTCGGTGGTGTCACTATTGCTCAGGGCGGTGTTCTGCCCAACATCCAGGCTGTGCTCCTGCCCAAGAAAACGGAGAGCAGCAAACCGGCCAAGGCCAAGTGAGCACAGAACCCGAACTGTAATCTCTATCACAACCCAAAGGCTCTTTTCAGAGCCACCAACCCTTCATAAAGCAGCTGCACTTATCTATTTTATACCATTTACTTTTCAAAGTAAAAATAAATATTTTCTTTTGCATTTGTGTAAACCCCACAGTTTATAACATATCATGGTTTATATAACAATATGTAAACATTTAAATTTTGACTTACACTATAACGTCTCATCATTTGGTGTAAAAAGCTTTTATTGCAGAGCTTTGATCGTACTATTTGTCACTAATAAATATGAGTAGAATTGTATGATCGTTTCCCAACTAGCAATACATTCAATGAAAAATGTGCATCTTTAATGGAATATGGTTATAAAAATCTATTAGGGTATGTAGATATTACACCCACGTCCTACCGTTGTTTTGTAGAGAAAACGATATAGTGAATCAAAACAATATACCTCAGACTGAATCATTGTTGCACTTTTCCAAAGTAACAAATGTCTATACATTTCATCGTTTGTACCATATGATATAATCGCTAGATGGTGACTGGCATTATATACATATGACTTCTTATCAAGTAGGTAAAGGAAGCTCTATGGCAGCAGTCAAAATGAAATACTCTGTAACGGGCCCTGACATCATTGATACTATTAATACTGCATTTGTTATAGAAAGATCGACTTATTCAATTTCATACTGTATATACAGACATGTTCCACGGACTATAATACCATACGTGCACACATCGCTACCCCCGTGAGCGGCTTTTTCAGATTCTCACGTTTTGATCATCAGTAAAGATCTGCTACGCATTTTTATAACGCTAATTAAACTTATTATGTATTAAGTTCCGAATAGAAATGTAACTAACAAAGGTTTGTGGAACAGGCGGGATTTTTAAATTAAATCTTAACGGTCAGAGGAGCCAATCAGTAAATAGGAGAGAGAGAACTACAGCCAATCACGGAGCTCTGAGCCTTTACCAGCATTAGCCTGGGAGAGTTTAGTATAAAGCACAAGTGTTTATTTTTTTAATAAGTTATCACTGTATAGTTATTATGGATTATATTTATTACAAATTGTACATCCCTAGTGATAAACAAGACTGAAACATTTTAATGCTGCTCTTCTAATCTATATCGCCTGATTTGCCGACAAACTGTATGCTATTTACTTAACATAAAACATCTGATCACTTATTATGCTGCAACTTTCCATACACAAACTCTCATAATGTTCTTCAATAAGATAAATGCAGAAACTGTACTTAGCCCCGATGCAGATTTTCCCAGGGGTATATGATCAGTCATATGGTGCTGATGATATTATATTTCCTAGACAGTCAAAAGCGCCTTTGTAGTTGTCTCTTCTTTTTAAAGGTAACGTTAAATGTATCATCCTCACCGCAGCCTGATATATTGTTGCTCTGCTAATTGATATAACGCTCGGTGCTTAATATAACTAGTAGCTGAGGGGGAACAGATGTGCTCTGTGGGTTTTATAAGAATATGTATGGTTCTATCGCTAAATATCTGCTACTTAAATATCAGACTTGGTATAATTTCTACGTTGATCGATATCAATCTTTATTATTTGAAAGGGCGGTCTTTTTAATATATATCCAAACGGTCGCAATAGCCAATCGTTAGGAAGGTAGGAAAAACTGCAGCCAATCAGGGCGCTCTGCACGCTATATATAAAGCCTCTCTGGCTCCCCTAGTACATTATATAGTAACAGACTAGTAGAGTTCAGTAGTCACTATGGCCCGTACCAAGCAGACCGCCCGCAAATCTACTGGAGGGAAGGCTCCCCGCAAGCAGTTGGCCACCAAGGCTGCCAGGAAGAGCGCCCCAGCCACCGGCGGAGTCAAGAAGCCTCATCGCTATCGGCCCGGGACAGTGGCTCTCAGGGAGATCCGACGCTATCAGAAATCCACCGAGCTCCTCATCCGCAAGCTGCCCTTCCAGCGCCTGGTCCGTGAGATCGCCCAGGACTTCAAGACCGATCTGCGCTTCCAGAGCTCTGCGGTCATGGCGCTGCAGGAGGCCAGCGAGGCTTATCTAGTGGGGCTCTTCGAAGACACCAACTTGTGTGCTATCCACGCCAAGAGAGTCACCATCATGCCCAAGGACATCCAGCTGGCCCGCAGGATCCGCGGGGAGAGAGCTTAGACCCACCGCACACCCCAATATTCACCCAAAGGCTCTTTTAAGAGCCACCAAATTGTCTCTTCAACGAGCTGCACTGCTATTTTAAATCTCTCCCACCGAAACCTTTTTTCTACTTCAATGTGTATATAGTTCGCGCAACCTCAATGGTTAGTCAGGAAATTCACTTGCTTTATTTTAGACCGCACATACAATCTTACTATTCTCTCAGCTAAAGACTTCAGCTTTATATTACCTAAGTGCCATTGTTGTTTCACAAACCATACTTTTTTTTTTTTATTGACAAATCTAGTTTTTAAACTACACTAATCATGATCCCTTCACAATATAGTTCACCACTCATACCTGTCGGTATCTTGCATTGTGATAACTATTGATAACGGCTGAAAAGAGCCAACAGATTTTCACTTTAATCCGCTGCTATCTCTTTATATACTTTCTGTATTTACATATATTTTTAGATTTACAGGTTGGTACCCCCTGACATGAGGTGTTTTTTTTTTGTTTGTTTTTTTGTATACTTACAGCAGCTTCTTTGCTCATGTGCTGCACAATGCAATAGGTGTAACACGGTTGCAAGAGGCACCTCAAACACATGGGCGTAATGATCAAGCTTTTCTGTAATTTGATTATATATTAAACACAAATTTAACCAGTTTACTAGTGTTTTTATAATGTTGCAGATCAGTCGAGTGATAACAGACAAAGAACATTAAATTGAAACCCTTTTCCATCTTCAAGGTGCACTAGTGATACATTTATAGCATCAGCTCTAGAAGATTCAGACCAAGCGCAGTACATGTGCAAATGTCACTTTAAACGTGTTGGTGACTTAAATGAGTGTCAATAATTTGATATACCTCTTTACACACAGGGTTTATCTATATTAAAGTCTACACTAGGAAATTACATTAGTACATTAAGGAGGAAGAACAAATTAATTGTACCCTCATTTTAACAAGTTATCTGTTATACAGCATAATAAACTGAATGGAAACAATGTAACTTTTATTCCTAGGTTATGCATTGTATTTGTGAATCATTTCCATAATGAACTAAATGTTACACATAGGACGTTCTCTGTATTCAAACCCTGAGCCAATGCCTCGGTGTCAGCTGAGACTGGGGTTTAACAAGATATACACTGGTCATTCTGCACAATGTGCTAATAAACGGAGCACTTCCCTATTTCATAATCAGATACTCACAGCTGCAGCTCCAGTCGGTATCAGCAAAGCAATTATGTATTCTACAGTGGAGCTAAACTATTGCCCCTTATAAACTGAACTGCGTTTTACTAGTATTATTAATCTTATTATCGCTGAGATTTCTGCTCTACAATTACAGACCGTGATGTGAAAATTACTGTTTTAACCAACATACATTAGCGCAGACATTCACTGTACAGGATAAGGCAACACTTATGTACTATAGACAAGTATTTTAAAGTAATTAGTCAACTACATGTATTTACAATCCATTTACTGTAGGTTTATTACTCATTTTAACTTATTCTTCAGTGCTCTGCAGAACAGATTGATGTGAATCATCAGCTACATAATAAAAAACAAAACGAAGTTAAAGTGATGGTAAACTCTCCCCTTTTTAAAATCAGATCTGGAATGTAAGCGCTATTTTAGATGGAGTTTTATTCATCATGTGCAATGAAGATGCGCTATAACTTAGTTATTAATATAGATATGAAATTAAAATACCCCACGTTACACCACCCACTTCAAAGGTCAATTTTCCTGTCAGCTAAATGATTGAATTACTCTCCAATCAATGCTCTAGCTACAACAAAAGTGCCATATGGGGAGAGCGCTGACTGGACAACAATTCAATCTGTTAGCTCACAGAAAATGTTACTTTTGAAGTGGGCGGAGGAGCATGCAGTATTTGAATTTCATATCTATATTAAAAAGCATGTTATACTGCATCTTCATTACAGCTAATGAATTAAACTCCATCTAAAATAGTGCTTACATTCCAGATCTGATTTTAAAAAGGGGAGAGTTTACCATCACTTTAAACGTGAACAATGTCACAGCTCTGCTGGAAAGTGTTGGTGGCTCTTAGAAGAGCCTTTGGTTGTGAGGACTGAGCAGGGAGCGATCACTTTTTAGCAGCCGCCTTCTTGGCTTTGGGATTAGCGGCCTTTTTA